>NC_136527.1:128893141-128965579 GCF_053919585.1 Euprymna scolopes | reverse complement strand
CCGTATGATCTTGATAAAATTGTCTCTAGGATTGAAGGATTATGGTGAGGGTTAGGGTTAGGGTTAGCTTTTTTTTCTACATGATTTATTATTACTGAACTTTCTTGATAAAATTGTCTCTAGGATTTATAGGATTATGGTGAGGGTTAGGGTTAGGGTTAGCTTTTTTTTCTACATGATTTATTATTACTGATATTCCTGATCAACTTTCTTGATAAAATTGTCTCTAGGATTTTATAGGATTATGGTGAGGGTTAGGGTTAGCTTTTTTTTCTACATGATTTATTATTACTGATATTCCTGATGAACTTTCTTGATAAAATTGTCTCTAGGATTGATTAGGATTATGGTGAGGGTTAGGGTTAGGGTTAGCTTTTTTTTTCTACATGATTTATTATTACTGATATTCCTGATCAACTTTCTTGATAAAATTGTCTCTAGGATTGATTAGGATTATGATGAGGGTTAGGGTTAGGGTTAGCTTTTTTTTCTACATGATTTATTATTACTGATATTCCTGATGAACTGTCTTGATAAAATTGTCTCTAGGATTGATTAGGATTATGGTGAGGGTTAGGGTTAGGGTTAGCTTTTTTTTCTACATGATTTATTATTACTGATATTCCTGATGAACTGCCTTGATAAAATTGTCTCTAGGATTGATTAGGATTATGGTGAGGGTTAGGGTTAGGGTTAGCTTTTTTTTCTACATGATTTATTATTACTGATATTCCTGATGAACTGCCTTGATAAAATTGTCTCTAGGATTGATTAGGATTATTGGTGAGGGTTAGGGTTAGGGTTAGCTTTTTTTTCTACATGATTTATTATTACTGATATTCCTGATGAACTGCCTTGATAAAATTGTCTCTAGGATTGATTAGGATTATGATGAGGGTTAGGGTTAGGGTTAGCTTTTTTTTCTACATGATTTATTATTACTGATATTCCTGATGAACTGCCTTGATAAAATTGTCTCTAGGATTGATTAGGATTATGATGAGGGTTAGGGTTAGGGTTAGCTTTTTTTTCTACATGATTTATTATTACTGATATTCCTGATGAACTGCCTTGATAAAATTGTCTCTAGGATTGATTAGGATATTGGTGAGGGTTAGGGTTAGGGTTAGCTTTTTTTTTCTACATGATTTATTATTACTGATATTCCTGATGAACTGCCTTGATAAAATTGTCTCTAGGATTGATTAGGATTATGATGAGGGTTAGGGTTAGGGTTAGCTTTTTTTTCTACATGATTTATTATTACTGATATTCCTGATGAACTGCCTTGATAAAATTGTCTCTAGGATTGATTAGGATATTGGTGAGGGTTAGGGTTAGGGTTAGCTTTTTTTTCTACATGATTTATTATTACTGATATTCCTGATGAACTGCCTTGATAAAATTGTCTCTAGGATTGATTAGGATATTGGTGAGGGTTAGGGTTAGGGTTAGCTTTTTTTTTCTACATGATTTATTATTACTGATATTCCTGATGAACTGCCTTGATAAAATTGTCTCTAGGATTGATTAGGATTATGATGAGGGTTAGGGTTAGGGTTAGCTTTTTTTTCTACATGATTTATTATTACTGATATTCCTGATGAACTGCCTTGATAAAATTGTCTCTAGGATTGATTAGGATTATGATGAGGGTTAGGGTTAGGGTTAGCTTTTTTTTCTACATGATTTATTATTACTGATATTCCTGATGAACTGCCTTGATAAAATTGTCTCTAGGATTGATTAGGATATTGGTGAGGGTTAGGGTTAGGGTTAGCTTTTTTTTCTACATGATTTATTATTACTGATATTCCTGATGAACTGCCTTGATAAAATTGTCTCTAGGATTGATTAGGATTATGATGAGGGTTAGGGTTAGGGTTAGCTTTTTTTTCTACATGATTTATTATTACTGATATTCCTGATGAACTGCCTTGATAAAATTGTCTCTAGGATTGATTAGGATATTGGTGAGGGTTAGGGTTAGGGTTAGCTTTTTTTTCTACATGATTTATTATTACTGATATTCCTGATGAACTGCCTTGATAAAATTGTCTCTAGGATTGATTAGGATTATGATGAGGGTTAGGGTTAGGGTTAGCTTTTTTTTTCTACATGATTTATTATTACTGATATTCCTGATGAACTGCCTTGATAAAATTGTCTCTAGGATTGATTAGGATATTGGTGAGGGTTAGGGTTAGGGTTAGCTTTTTTTTCTACATGATTTATTATTACTGATATTCCTGATGAACTGCCTTGATAAAATTGTCTCTAGGATTGATTAGGATATTGGTGAGGGTTAGGGTTAGGGTTAGCTTTTTTTTCTACATGATTTATTATTACTGATATTCCTGATGAACTGCCTTGATAAAATTGTCTCTAGGATTGATTAGGATTATGATGAGGGTTAGGGTTAGGGTTAGCTTTTTTTTCTACATGATTTATTATTACTGATATTCCTGATCAACTTTCTTGATAAAATTGTCTCTAGGATTGATTAGGATTATGGTGAGGGTTAGGGTTAGGGTTAGCTTTTTTTTCTACATGATTTATTATTACTGATATTCCTGATTAACTTTCTTGATAAAATTGTCTCTAGGATTGATTAGGATTATGATTATGGTGAGGGTTAGGGTTAGCTTTTTTTTCTACATGATTTATTATTACTGATATTCCTGATGAACTTTCTTGATAAAATTGTCTCTAGGATTGATTAGGATTATGATTAGGGTTAGGGTTAGGGTTAGCTTTTTTTTCTACATGATTTATTATTACTGATATTCCTGATGAACTGCCTTGATAAAATTGTCTCTAGGATTGATTAGGATATTGATGAGGGTTAGGGTTAGCTTTTTTTTCTACATGATTTATTATTACTGATATTCCTGATGAACTTTCTTGATAAAATTGTCTCTAGGATTGATTAGGATTATGATGAGGGTTAGGGTTAGCTTTTTTTTCTACATGATTTATTATTACTGATATTCCTGATGAACTTTCTTGATAAAATTGTCTCTAGGATTGATTAGGATTATGATGAGGGTTAGGGTTAGGGTTAGCTTTTTTTTCTACATGATTTAT
Source organism: Euprymna scolopes (assembly GCF_053919585.1). Taxonomy (NCBI): domain Eukaryota; kingdom Metazoa; phylum Mollusca; class Cephalopoda; order Sepiida; family Sepiolidae; genus Euprymna; species Euprymna scolopes. The sequence goes on along the minus strand of NC_136527.1, from coordinate 128,962,492 downwards.
TATTACTGATATTCCTGATGAACTGCCTTGATAAAATTGTCTCTAGGATTGATTAGGATATTGATGAGGGTTAGGGTTAGGGTTAGCTTTTTTTTCTACATGATTTATTATTACTGATATTCCTGATCAACTTTCTTGATAAAATTGTCTCTAGGATTGATTAGGATTATGATGAGGGTTAGGGTTAGGGTTAGCTTTTTTTTCTACATGATTTATTATTACTGATATTCCTGATGAACTGCCTTGATAAAATTGTCTCTAGGATTGATTAGGATATTGGTGAGGGTTAGGGTTAGGGTTAGCTTTTTTTTCTACATGATTTATTATTACTGATATTCCTGATGAACTGCCTTGATAAAATTGTCTCTAGGATTGATTAGGATTATGATGAGGGTTAGGGTTAGGGTTAGCTTTTTTTTCTACATGATTTATTATTACTGATATTCCTGATGAACTGCCTTGATAAAATTGTCTCTAGGATTGATTAGGATATTGGTGAGGGTTAGGGTTAGGGTTAGCTTTTTTTTCTACATGATTTATTATTACTGATATTCCTGATCAACTTTCTTGATAAAATTGTCTCTAGGATTGATTAGGATTATGGTGAGGGTTAGGGTTAGGGTTAGCTTTTTTTTCTACATGATTTATTATTACTGATATTCCTGATTAACTTTCTTGATAAAATTGTCTCTAGGATTGATTAGGATTATGATTATGGTGAGGGTTAGGGTTAGCTTTTTTTTCTACATGATTTATTATTACTGATATTCCTGATGAACTTTCTTGATAAAATTGTCTCTAGGATTGATTAGGATTATGATTAGGGTTAGGGTTAGGGTTAGCTTTTTTTTCTACATGATTTATTATTACTGATATTCCTGATGAACTGCCTTGATAAAATTGTCTCTAGGATTGATTAGGATTATGGTGAGGGTTAGGGTTAGGGTTAGCTTTTTTTTCTACATGATTTATTATTACTGATATTCCTGATTAACTTTCTTGATAAAATTGTCTCTAGGATTGATTAGGATTATGGTGAGGGTTAGGGTTAGCTTTTTTTTCTACATGATTTATTATTACTGATATTCCTGATGAACTTTCTTGATAAAATTGTCTCTAGGATTGATTAGGATTATGATTAGGGTTAGGGTTAGGGTTAGCTTTTTTTTCTACATGATTTATTATTACTGATATTCCTGATGAACTTTCTTGATAAAATTGTCTCTAGGATTGATTAGGATTATGATTAGGGTTAGGGTTAGGGTTAGCTTTTTTTTCTACATGATTTATTATTACTGATATTCCTGATGAACTGCCTTGATAAAATTGTCTCTAGGATTGATTAGGATTATGGTGAGGGTTAGGGTTAGGGTTAGCTTTTTTTTCTACATGATTTATTATTACTGATATTCCTGATTAACTTTCTTGATAAAATTGTCTCTAGGATTGATTAGGATTATGGTGAGGGTTAGGGTTAGCTTTTTTTTCTACATGATTTATTATTACTGATATTCCTGATCAACTTTCTTGATAAAATTGTCTCTAGGATTGATTAGGATTATGGTGAGGGTTAGGGTTAGGGTTAGCTTTTTTTTCTACATGATTTATTATTACTGATATTCCTGATTAACTTTCTTGATAAAATTGTCTCTAGGATTGATTAGGATTATGATTAGGGTTAGGGTTAGGGTTAGCTTTTTTTTTCTACATGATTTATTATTACTGATATTCCTGATGAACTTTCTTGATAAAATTGTCTCTAGGATTGATTAGGATTATGATTAGGGTTAGGGTTAGGGTTAGCTTTTTTTTCTACATGATTTATTATTACTGATATTCCTGATTAACTTTCTTGATAAAATTGTCTCTAGGATTGATTAGGATATTGATGAGGGTTAGGGTTAGCTTTTTTTTCTACATGATTTATTATTACTGATATTCCTGATGAACTTTCTTGATAAAATTGTCTCTAGGATTGATTAGGATTATGGTGAGGGTTAGGGTTAGGGTTAGCTTTTTTTTCTACATGATTTATTATTACTGATATTCCTGATTAACTTTCTTGATAAAATTGTCTCTAGGATTGATTAGGATATTGATGAGGGTTAGGGTTAGCTTTTTTTTCTACATGATTTATTATTACTGATATTCCTGATCAACTTTCTTGATAAAATTGTCTCTAGGATTGATTAGGATTATGGTGAGGGTTAGGGTTAGCTTTTTTTTCTACATGATTTATTATTACTGATATTCCTGATTAACTTTCTTGATAAAATTGTCTCTAGGATTGATTAGGATTATGATTAGGGTTAGGGTTAGGGTTAGCTTTTTTTTCTACATGATTTATTATTACTGATATTCCTGATTAACTTTCTTGATAAAATTGTCTCTAGGATTGATTAGGATATTGATGAGGGTTAGGGTTAGCTTTTTTTTCTACATGATTTATTATTACTGATATTCCTGATGAACTTTCTTGATAAAATTGTCTCTAGGATTGATTAGGATTATGGTGAGGGTTAGGGTTAGGGTTAGCTTTTTTTTCTACATGATTTATTATTACTGATATTCCTGATTAACTTTCTTGATAAAATTGTCTCTAGGATTGATTAGGATATTGATGAGGGTTAGGGTTAGCTTTTTTTTCTACATGATTTATTATTACTGATATTCCTGATCAACTTTCTTGATAAAATTGTCTCTAGGATTGATTAGGATTATGGTGAGGGTTAGGGTTAGCTTTTTTTTCTACATGATTTATTATTACTGATATTCCTGATTAACTTTCTTGATAAAATTGTCTCTAGGATTGATTAGGATTATGATTAGGGTTAGGGTTAGGGTTAGCTTTTTTTTCTACATGATTTATTATTACTGATATTCCTGATTAACTTTCTTGATAAAATTGTCTCTAGGATTGATTAGGATATTGATGAGGGTTAGGGTTAGCTTTTTTTTCTACATGATTTATTATTACTGATATTCCTGATGAACTTTCTTGATAAAATTGTCTCTAGGATTGATTAGGATTATGGTGAGGGTTAGGGTTAGGGTTAGCTTTTTTTTCTACATGATTTATTATTACTGATATTCCTGATTAACTTTCTTGATAAAATTGTCTCTAGGATTGATTAGGATATTGATGAGGGTTAGGGTTAGCTTTTTTTTCTACATGATTTATTATTACTGATATTCCTGATCAACTTTCTTGATAAAATTGTCTCTAGGATTGATTAGGATTATGGTGAGGGTTAGGGTTAGCTTTTTTTTCTACATGATTTATTATTACTGATATTCCTGATTAACTTTCTTGATAAAATTGTCTCTAGGATTGATTAGGATTATGATTAGGGTTAGGGTTAGGGTTAGCTTTTTTTTCTACATGATTTATTATTACTGATATTCCTGATGAACTTTCTTGATAAAATTGTCTCTAGGATTGATTAGGATTATGATTAGGGTTAGGGTTAGGGTTAGCTTTTTTTTCTACATGATTTATTATTACTGATATTCCTGATGAACTGCCTTGATAAAATTGTCTCTAGGATTGATTAGGATTATGGTGAGGGTTAGGGTTAGGGTTAGCTTTTTTTTCTACATGATTTATTATTACTGATATTCCTGATGAACTTTCTTGATAAAATTGTCTCTAGGATTGATTAGGATTATGGTGAGGGTTAGGGTTAGGGTTAGCTTTTTTTTCTACATGATTTATTATTACTGATATTCCTGATGAACTTTCTTGATAAAATTGTCTCTAGGATTGATTAGGATTATGATTAGGGTTAGGGTTAGGGTTAGCTTTTTTTTCTACATGATTTATTATTACTGATATTCCTGATGAACTGCCTTGATAAAATTGTCTCTAGGATTGATTAGGATTATGGTGAGGGTTAGGGTTAGGGTTAGCTTTTTTTTCTACATGATTTATTATTACTGATATTCCTGATGAACTTTCTTGATAAAATTGTCTCTAGGATTGATTAGGATTATGATTAGGGTTAGGGTTAGGGTTAGCTTTTTTTTCTACATGATTTATTATTACTGATATTCCTGATGAACTTTCTTGATAAAATTGTCTCTAGGATTGATTAGGATATTGGTGAGGGTTAGGGTTAGGGTTAGCTTTTTTTTCTACATGATTTATTATTACTGATATTCCTGATGAACTTTCTTGATAAAATTGTCTCTAGGATTGATTAGGATTATGATTAGGGTTAGGGTTAGGGTTAGCTTTTTTTTCTACATGATTTATTATTACTGATATTCCTGATGAACTGCCTTGATAAAATTGTCTCTAGGATTGATTAGGATTATTGATTAGGGTTAGGGTTAGGGTTAGCTTTTTTTTCTACATGATTTATTATTACTGATATTCCTGATGAACTTTCTTGATAAAATTGTCTCTAGGATTGATTAGGATTATGGTGAGGGTTAGGGTTAGGGTTAGCTTTTTTTTCTACATGATTTATTATTACTGATATTCCTGATGAACTTTCTTGATAAAATTGTCTCTAGGATTGATTAGGATATTGGTGAGGGTTAGGGTTAGGGTTAGCTTTTTTTTCTACATGATTTATTATTACTGATATTCCTGATCAACTTTCTTGATAAAATTGTCTCTAGGATTGATTAGGATATTGGTGAGGGTTAGGGTTAGGGTTAGCTTTTTTTTCTACATGATTTATTATTACTGATATTCCTGATGAACTTTCTTGATAAAATTGTCTCTAGGATTGATTAGGATATTGGTGAGGGTTAGGGTTAGGGTTAGCTTTTTTTTCTACATGATTTATTATTACTGATATTCCTGATCAACTTTCTTGATAAAATTGTCTCTAGGATTGATTAGGATATTGGTGAGGGTTAGGGTTAGGGTTAGCTTTTTTTTCTACATGATTTATTATTACTGATATTCCTGATCAACTTTCTTGATAAAATTGTCTCTAGGATTGATTAGGATTATGATGAGGTTTAGGGTTAGCTTTTTTTTCTACATGATTTATTATTACTGATATTCCTGATCAACTTTCTTGATAAAATTGTCTCTAGGATTGATTAGGATTATGATGAGGTTTAGGGTTAGCTTTTTTTTCTACATGATTTATTATTACTGATATTCCTGATCAACTTTCTTGATAAAATTGTCTCTAGGATTGATTAGGATATTGATGAGGGTTAGGGTTAGCTTTTTTTTCTACATGATTTATTATTACTGATATTCCTGATCAACTTTCTTGATAAAATTGTCTCTAGGATTGATTAGGATATTGGTGAGGGTTAGGGTTAGCTTTTTTTTCTACATGATTTATTATTACTGATATTCCTGATCAACTTTCTTGATAAAATTGTCTCTAGGATTGATTAGGATATTGGTGAGGGTTAGGGTTAGGGTTAGCTTTTTTTTCTACATGATTTATTATTACTGATATTCCTGATGAACTTTCTTGATAAAATTGTCTCTAGGATTGATTAGGATATTGGTGAGGGTTAGGGTTAGGGTTAGCTTTTTTTTCTACATGATTTATTATTACTGATATTCCTGATCAACTTTCTTGATAAAATTGTCTCTAGGATTGATTAGGATATTGGTGAGGGTTAGGGTTAGGGTTAGCTTTTTTTTCTACATGATTTATTATTACTGATATTCCTGATGAACTTTCTTGATAAAATTGTCTCTAGGATTGATTAGGATATTGGTGAGGGTTAGGGTTAGGGTTAGCTTTTTTTTCTACATGATTTATTATTACTGATATTCCTGATGAACTTTCTTGATAAAATTGTCTCTAGGATTGATTAGGATATTGGTGAGGGTTAGGGTTAGGGTTAGCTTTTTTTTCTACATGATTTATTATTACTGATATTCCTGATGAACTTTCTTGATAAAATTGTCTCTAGGATTGATTAGGATATTGGTGAGGGTTAGGGTTAGGGTTAGCTTTTTTTTCTACATGATTTATTATTACTGATATTCCTGATCAACTTTCTTGATAAAATTGTCTCTAGGATTGATTAGGATATTGGTGAGGGTTAGGGTTAGGGTTAGCTTTTTTTTCTACATGATTTATTATTACTGATATTCCTGATCAACTTTCTTGATAAAATTGTCTCTAGGATTGATTAGGATTATGATGAGGTTTAGGGTTAGCTTTTTTTTCTACATGATTTATTATTACTGATATTCCTGATCAACTTTCTTGATAAAATTGTCTCTAGGATTGATTAGGATTATGATGAGGTTTAGGGTTAGCTTTTTTTTCTACATGATTTATTATTACTGATATTCCTGATCAACTTTCTTGATAAAATTGTCTCTAGGATTGATTAGGATATTGATGAGGGTTAGGGTTAGCTTTTTTTTCTACATGATTTATTATTACTGATATTCCTGATCAACTTTCTTGATAAAATTGTCTCTAGGATTGATTAGGATATTGGTGAGGGTTAGGGTTAGCTTTTTTTTCTACATGATTTATTATTACTGATATTCCTGATCAACTTTCTTGATAAAATTGTCTCTAGGATTGATTAGGATATTGGTGAGGGTTAGGGTTAGGGTTAGCTTTTTTTTCTACATGATTTATTATTACTGATATTCCTGATGAACTTTCTTGATAAAATTGTCTCTAGGATTGATTAGGATATTGGTGAGGGTTAGGGTTAGGGTTAGCTTTTTTTTCTACATGATTTATTATTACTGATATTCCTGATCAACTTTCTTGATAAAATTGTCTCTAGGATTGATTAGGATATTGGTGAGGGTTAGGGTTAGGGTTAGCTTTTTTTTCTACATGATTTATTATTACTGATATTCCTGATCAACTTTCTTGATAAAATTGTCTCTAGGATTGATTAGGATATTGGTGAGGGTTAGGGTTAGGGTTAGCTTTTTTTTTCTACATGATTTATTATTACTGATATTCCTGATGAACTTTCTTGATAAAATTGTCTCTAGGATTGATTAGGATATTGGTGAGGGTTAGGGTTAGGGTTAGCTTTTTTTTCTACATGATTTATTATTACTGATATTCCTGATGAACTTTCTTGATAAAATTGTCTCTAGGATTGATTAGGATATTGGTGAGGGTTAGGGTTAGGGTTAGCTTTTTTTTCTACATGATTTATTATTACTGATATTCCTGATCAACTTTCTTGATAAAATTGTCTCTAGGATTGATTAGGATATTGGTGAGGGTTAGGGTTAGGGTTAGCTTTTTTTTCTACATGATTTATTATTACTGATATTCCTGATGAACTTTCTTGATAAAATTGTCCTCTAGGATTGATTAGGATATTGGTGAGGGTTAGGGTTAGGGTTAGCTTTTTTTTCTACATGATTTATTATTACTGATATTCCTGATGAACTTTCTTGATAAAATTGTCTCTAGGATTGATTAGGATATTGGTGAGGGTTAGGGTTAGGGTTAGCTTTTTTTTCTACATGATTTATTATTACTGATATTCCTGATCAACTTTCTTGATAAAATTGTCTCTAGGATTGATTAGGATATTGGTGAGGGTTAGGGTTAGGGTTAGCTTTTTTTTCTACATGATTTATTATTACTGATATTCCTGATGAACTTTCTTGATAAAATTGTCTCTAGGATTGATTAGGATATTGGTGAGGGTTAGGGTTAGGGTTAGCTTTTTTTTTCTACATGATTTATTATTACTGATATTCCTGATGAACTTTCTTGATAAAATTGTCTCTAGGATTGATTAGGATATTGGTGAGGGTTAGGGTTAGGGTTAGCTTTTTTTTCTACATGATTTATTATTACTGATATTCCTGATCAACTTTCTTGATAAAATTGTCTCTAGGATTGATTAGGATATTGGTGAGGGTTAGGGTTAGGGTTAGCTTTTTTTTTCTACATGATTTATTATTACTGATATTCCTGATGAACTTTCTTGATAAAATTGTCTCTAGGATTGATTAGGATATTGGTGAGGGTTAGGGTTAGGGTTAGCTTTTTTTTCTACATGATTTATTATTACTGATATTCCTGATGAACTTTCTTGATAAAATTGTCTCTAGGATTGATTAGGATATTGGTGAGGGTTAGGGTTAGGGTTAGCTTTTTTTTTCTACATGATTTATTATTACTGATATTCCTGATGAACTTTCTTGATAAAATTGTCTCTAGGATTGATTAGGATATTGGTGAGGGTTAGGGTTAGGGTTAGCTTTTTTTTTCTACATGATTTATTATTACTGATATTCCTGATGAACTTTCTTGATAAAATTGTCTCTAGGATTGATTAGGATATTGGTGAGGGTTAGGGTTAGGGTTAGCTTTTTTTTTCTACATGATTTATTATTACTGATATTCCTGATCAACTTTCTTGATAAAATTGTCTCTAGGATTGATTAGGATTATTGGTGAGGGTTAGGGTTAGCTTTTTTTTCTACATGATTTATTATTACTGATATTCCTGATCAACTTTCTTGATAAAATTGTCTCTAGGATTGATTAGGATATTGGTGATGAGGGTTAGGGTTAGCTTTTTTTTCTACATGATTTATTATTACTGATATTCCTGATGAACTTTCTTGATAAAATTGTCTCTAGGATTGATTAGGATATTGGTGAGGGTTAGGGTTAGGGTTAGCTTTTTTTTCTACATGATTTATTATTACTGATATTCCTGATGAACTTTCTTGATAAAATTGTCTCTAGGATTGATTAGGATATTGGTGAGGGTTAGGGTTAGGGTTAGCTTTTTTTTCTACATGATTTATTATTACTGATATTCCTGATGAACTTTCTTGATAAAATTGTCTCTAGGATTGATTAGGATTATGGTGAGGGTTAGGGTTAGGGTTAGCTTTTTTTTTCTACATGATTTATTATTACTGATATTCCTGATGAACTTTCTTGATAAAATTGTCTCTAGGATTGATTAGGATATTGGTGAGGGTTAGGGTTAGGGTTAGCTTTTTTTTCTACATGATTTATTATTACTGATATTCCTGATGAACTTTCTTGATAAAATTGTCTCTAGGATTGATTAGGATTATTGGTGAGGGTTAGGGTTAGGGTTAGCTTTTTTTTCTACATGATTTATTATTACTGATATTCCTGATGAACTTTCTTGATAAAATTGTCTCTAGGATTGATTAGGATTATTGGTGAGGGTTAGGGTTAGGGTTAGCTTTTTTTTCTACATGATTTATTATTACTGATATTCCTGATGAACTTTCTTGATAAAATTGTCTGTAGGATTGATTAGGATTATTGGTGAGGGTTAGGGTTAGGGTTAGCTTTTTTTTCTACACGATTTATTATTACTGATATTCCTGATGAACTTTCTTGATAAAATTGTCTCTAGGATTGATTAGGATTATTGGTGAGGGTTAGGGTTAGGGTTAGCTTTTTTTTCTACATGATTTATTATTACTGATATTCCTGATGAACTTTCTTGATAAAATTGTCTCTAGGATTGATTAGGATTATTGGTGAGGGTTAGGGTTAGGGTTAGCTTTTTTTTCTACATGATTTATTATTACTGATATTCCTGATGAACTTTCTTGATAAAATTGTCTCTAGGATTGATTAGGATTATGGTGAGGGTTAGGGTTAGGGTTAGCTTTTTTTTCTACATGATTTATTATTACTGATATTCCTGATGAACTTTCTTGATAAAATTGTCTCTAGGATTGATTAGGATATTGGTGAGGGTTAGGGTTAGGGTTAGCTTTTTTTTCTACATGATTTATTATTACTGATATTCCTGATGAACTTTCTTGATAAAATTGTCTCTAGGATTGATTAGGATTATGGTGAGGGTTAGGGTTAGGGTTAGCTTTTTTTTCTACATGATTTATTATTACTGATATTCCTGATGAACTTTCTTGATAAAATTGTCTCTAGGATTGATTAGGATATTGGTGAGGGTTAGGGTTAGGGTTAGCTTTTTTTTCTACATGATTTATTATTACTGATATTCCTGATGAACTTTCTTGATAAAATTGTCTGTAGGATTGATTAGGATTATGGTGAGGGTTAGGGTTAGCTTTTTTTTCTACATGATTTATTATTACTGATATTCCTGATGAACTTTCTTGATAAAATTGTCTCTAGGATTGATTAGGATATTGGTGAGGGTTAGGGTTAGGGTTAGCTTTTTTTTCTACATGATTTATTATTACTGATATTCCTGATGAACTTTCTTGATAAAATTGTCTCTAGGATTGATTAGGATATTGGTGAGGGTTAGGGTTAGGGTTAGCTTTTTTTTTCTACATGATTTATTATTACTGATATTCCTGATGAACTTTCTTGATAAAATTGTCTCTAGGATTGATTAGGATTATGGTGAGGGTTAGGGTTAGGGTTAGCTTTTTTTTCTACATGATTTATTATTACTGATATTCCTGATGAACTTTCTTGATAAAATTGTCTCTAGGATTGATTAGGATATTGGTGAGGGTTAGGGTTAGGGTTAGCTTTTTTTTCTACATGATTTATTATTACTGATATTCCTGATGAACTTTCTTGATAAAATTGTCTCTAGGATTGATTAGGATTATGGTGAGGGTTAGGGTTAGCTTTTTTTTCTACATGATTTATTATTACTGATATTCCTGATGAACTTTCTTGATAAAATTGTCTCTAGGATTGATTAGGATATTGGTGAGGGTTAGGGTTAGGGTTAGCTTTTTTTTCTACATGATTTATTATTACTGATATTCCTGATGAACTTTCTTGATAAAATTGTCTCTAGGATTGATTAGGATTATGGTGAGGGTTAGGGTTAGGGTTAGCTTTTTTTTCTACATGATTTATTATTACTGATATTCCTGATGAACTTTCTTGATAAAATTGTCTCTAGGATTGATTAGGATATTGGTGAGGGTTAGGGTTAGGGTTAGCTTTTTTTTCTACATGATTTATTATTACTGATATTCCTGATGAACTTTCTTGATAAAATTGTCTCTAGGATTGATTAGGATATTGGTGAGGGTTAGGGTTAGGGTTAGCTTTTTTTTCTACATGATTTATTATTACTGATATTCCTGATGAACTTTCTTGATAAAATTGTCTCTAGGATTGATTAGGATTATGGTGAGGGTTAGGGTTAGGTTAGCTTTTTTTTCTACATGATTTATTATTACTGATATTCCTGATGAACTTTCTTGATAAAATTGTCTCTAGGATTGATTAGGATATTGGTGAGGGTTAGGGTTAGGGTTAGCTTTTTTTTCTACATGATTTATTATTACTGATATTCCTGATGAACTTTCTTGATAAAATTGTCTCTAGGATTGATTAGGATATTGGTGAGGGTTAGGGTTAGGGTTAGCTTTTTTTTCTACATGATTTATTATTACTGATATTCCTGATGAACTTTCTTGATAAAATTGTCTCTAGGATTGATTAGGATATTGGTGAGGGTTAGGGTTAGGGTTAGCTTTTTTTTCTACATGATTTATTATTACTGATATTCCTGATGAACTTTCTTGATAAAATTGTCTCTAGGATTGATTAGGATATTGGTGAGGGTTAGGGTTAGGGTTAGCTTTTTTTTCTACATGATTTATTATTACTGATATTCCTGATGAACTTTCTTGATAAAATTGTCTCTAGGATTGATTAGGATATTGGTGAGGGTTAGGGTTAGGGTTAGCTTTTTTTTCTACATGATTTATTATTACTGATATTCCTGATGAACTTTCTTGATAAAATTGTCTCTAGGATTGATTAGGATATTGGTGAGGGTTAGGGTTAGGGTTAGCTTTTTTTTCTACATGATTTATTATTACTGATATTCCTGATGAACTTTCTTGATAAAATTGTCTCTAGGATTGATTAGGATATTGGTGAGGGTTAGGGTTAGGGTTAGCTTTTTTTTCTACATGATTTATTATTACTGATATTCCTGATGAACTTTCTTGATAAAATTGTCTCTAGGATTGATTAGGATATTGGTGAGGGTTAGGGTTAGGGTTAGCTTTTTTTTCTACATGATTTATCATTACTGATATTCCTGATGAACTTTCTTGATAAAATTGTCTCTAGGATTGATTAGGATTATTGGTGAGGGTTAGGGTTAGGGTTAGCTTTTTTTTCTACATGATTTATTATTACTGATATTCCTGATGAACTTTCTTGATAAAATTGTCTCTAGGATTGATTAGGATATTGGTGAGGGTTAGGGTTAGGGTTAGCTTTTTTTTCTACATGATTTATTATTACTGATATTCCTGATGAACTTTCTTGATAAAATTGTCTCTAGGATTGATTAGGATTATGGTGAGGGTTAGGGTTAGGGTTAGCTTTTTTTTCTACATGATTTATTATTACTGATATTCCTGATGAACTTTCTTGATAAAATTGTCTCTAGGATTGATTAGGATTATGGTGAGGGTTAGGGTTAGGGTTAGCTTTTTTTTCTACATGATTTATTATTACTGATATTCCTGATGAACTTTCTTGATAAAATTGTCTCTAGGATTGATTAGGATATTGGTGAGGGTTAGGGTTAGGGTTAGGGTTAGCTTTTTTTTCTACATGATTTATTATTACTGATATTCCTGATGAACTTTCTTGATAAAATTGTCTCTAGGATTGATTAGGATATTGGTGAGGGTTAGGGTTAGGGTTAGCTTTTTTTTCTACATGATTTATTATTACTGATATTCCTGATGAACTTTCTTGATAAAATTGTCTCTAGGATTGATTAGGATTATGGTGAGGGTTAGGGTTAGGGTTAGCTTTTTTTTCTACATGATTTATTATTACTGATATTCCTGATGAACTTTCTTGATAAAATTGTCTCTAGGATTGATTAGGATATTGGTGAGGGTTAGGGTTAGGGTTAGGGTTAGCTTTTTTTTCTACATGATTTATTATTACTGATATTCCTGATGAACTTTCTTGATAAAATTGTCTCTAGGATTGATTAGGATATTGGTGAGGGTTAGGGTTAGGGTTAGCTTTTTTTTCTACATGATTTATTATTACTGATATTCCTGATGAACTTTCTTGATAAAATTGTCTCTAGGATTGATTAGGATTATGGTGAGGGTTAGGGTTAGGGTTAGCTTTTTTTTCTACATGATTTATTATTACTGATATTCCTGATGAACTTTCTTGATAAAATTGTCTCTAGGATTGATTAGGATTATTGGTGAGGGTTAGGGTTAGGGTTAGCTTTTTTTTCTACATGATTTATTATTACTGATATTCCTGATGAACTTTCTTGATAAAATTGTCTCTAGGATTGATTAGGATATTGGTGAGGGTTAGGGTTAGGGTTAGCTTTTTTTTCTACATGATTTATTATTACTGATATTCCTGATGAACTTTCTTGATAAAATGGTCTCTAGGATTGATTAGGATATTGGTGAGGGTTAGGGTTAGCTTTTTTTTCTACATGATTTATTATTACTGATATTCCTGATGAACTTTCTTGATAAAATTGTCTCTAGGATTGATTAGGATATTGGTGAGGGTTAGGGTTAGCTTTTTTTTCTACATGATTTATTATTACTGATATTCCTGATGAACTTTCTTGATAAAATTGTCTCTAGGATTGATTAGGATATTGGTGAGGGTTAAGGTTAGGGTTAGCTTTTTTTTCTACATGATTTATTATTACTGATATTCCTGATGAACTTTCTTGATAAAATTGTCTCTAGGATTGATTAGGATATTGGTGAGGGTTAGGGTTAGGGTTAGCTTTTTTTTCTACATGATTTATTATTACTGATATTCCTGATGAACTTTCTTGATAAAATGGTCTCTAGGATTGATTAGGATATTGGTGAGGGTTAGGGTTAGCTTTTTTTTCTACATGATTTATTATTACTGATATTCCTGATCAACTTTCTTGATAAAATTGTCTCTAGGATTGATTAGGATATTGGTGAGGGTTAGGGTTAGCTTTTTTTTCTACATGATTTATTATTACTGATATTCCTGATGAACTTTCTTGATAAAATTGTCTCTAGGATTGATTAGGATATTGGTGAGGGTTAGGGTTAGCTTTTTTTTCTACATGCTTTATTATTACTGATATTCCTGATGAACTTTCTTGATAAAATTGTCTCTAGGATTGATTAGGATATTGGTGAGGGTTAGGGTTAGCTTTTTTTTCTACATGATTTATTATTACTGATATTCCTGATGAACTTTCTTGATAAAATTGTCTCTAGGATTGATTAGGATATTGGTGAGGGTTAGGGTTAGGGTTAGCTTTTTTTTCTACATGATTTATTATTACTGATATTCCTGATGAACTTTCTTGATAAAATTGTCTCTAGGATTGATTAGGATTATGGTGAGGGTTAGGGTTAGGGTTAGCTTTTTTTTCTACCTGATTTATTATTACTGATATTCCTGATGAACTTTCTTGATAAAATTGTCTCTAGGATTGATTAGGATTATGGTGAGGGTTAGGGTTAGGGTTAGCTTTTTTTTCTACATGATTTATTATTACTGATATTCCTGATGAACTTTCTTGATAAAATTGTCTCTAGGATTGATTAGGATATTGGTGAGGGTTAGGGTTAGGGTTAGGGTTAGCTTTTTTTTCTACATGATTTATTATTACTGATATTCCTGATGAACTTTCTTGATAAAATTGTCTCTAGGATTGATTAGGATATTGGTGAGGGTTAGGGTTAGGGTTAGCTTTTTTTTCTACATGATTTATTATTACTGATATTCCTGATGAACTTTCTTGATAAAATTGTCTCTAGGATTGATTAGGATATTGGTGAGGGTTAGGGTTAGGGTTAGCTTTTTTTTCTACATGATTTATTATTACTGATATTCCTGATGAACTTTCTTGATAAAATTGTCTCTAGGATTGATTAGGATTATGGTGAGGGTTAGGGTTAGGGTTAGCTTTTTTTTCTACATGATTTATTATTACTGATATTCCTGATGAACTTTCTTGATAAAATTGTCTCTAGGATTGATTAGGATTATGGTGAGGGTTAGGGTTAGGGTTAGCTTTTTTTTCTACATGATTTATTATTACTGATATTCCTGATGAACTTTCTTGATAAAATTGTCTCTAGGATTGATTAGGATATTGGTGAGGGTTAGGGTTAGGGTTAGGGTTAGCTTTTTTTTCTACATGATTTATTATTACTGATATTCCTGATGAACTTTCTTGATAAAATTGTCTCTAGGATTGATTAGGATATTGGTGAGGGTTAGGGTTAGGGTTAGCTTTTTTTTCTACATGATTTATTATTACTGATATTCCTGATGAACTTTCTTGATAAAATTGTCTCTAGGATTGATTAGGATATTGGTGAGGGTTAGGGTTAGGGTTAGCTTTTTTTTCTACATGATTTATTATTACTGATATTCCTGATGAACTTTCTTGATAAAATTGTCTCTAGGATTGATTAGGATTATGGTGAGGGTTAGGGTTAGGGTTAGCTTTTTTTTCTACATGATTTATTATTACTGATATTCCTGATGAACTTTCTTGATAAAATTGTCTCTAGGATTGATTAGGATATTGGTGAGGGTTAGGGTTAGGGTTAGGGTTAGCTTTTTTTTCTACATGATTTATTATTACTGATATTCCTGATGAACTTTCTTGATAAAATTGTCTCTAGGATTGATTAGGATATTGGTGAGGGTTAGGGTTAGGGTTAGCTTTTTTTTCTACATGATTTATTATTACTGATATTCCTGATGAACTTTCTTGATAAAATTGTCTCTAGGATTGATTAGGATATTGGTGAGGGTTAGGGTTAGGGTTAGCTTTTTTTTCTACATGATTTATTATTACTGATATTCCTGATGAACTTTCTTGATAAAATTGTCTCTAGGATTGATTAGGATATTGGTGAGGGTTAGGGTTAGGGTTAGGGTTAGCTTTTTTTTCTACATGATTTATTATTACTGATATTCCTGATGAACTTTCTTGATAAAATTGTCTCTAGGATTGATTAGGATATTGGTGAGGGTTAGGGTTAGGGTTAGCTTTTTTTTCTACATGATTTATTATTACTGATATTCCTGATGAACTTTCTTGATAAAATTGTCTCTAGGATTGATTAGGATTATGGTGAGGGTTAGGGTTAGGGTTAGCTTTTTTTTCTACATGATTTATTATTACTGATATTCCTGATGAACTTTCTTGATAAAATTGTCTCTAGGATTGATTAGGATATTGGTGAGGGTTAGGGTTAGGGTTAGGGTTAGCTTTTTTTTCTACATGATTTATTATTACTGATATTCCTGATGAACTTTCTTGATAAAATTGTCTCTAGGATTGATTAGGATATTGGTGAGGGTTAGGGTTAGGGTTAGCTTTTTTTTCTACATGATTTATTATTACTGATATTCCTGATGAACTTTCTTGATAAAATTGTCTCTAGGATTGATTAGGATATTGGTGAGGGTTAGGGTTAGGGTTAGCTTTTTTTTCTACATGATTTATTATTACTGATATTCCTGATGAACTTTCTTGATAAAATTGTCTCTAGGATTGATTAGGATTATGGTGAGGGTTAGGGTTAGGGTTAGCTTTTTTTTCTACATGATTTATTATTACTGATATTCCTGATGAACTTTCTTGATAAAATTGTCTCTAGGATTGATTAGGATATTGGTGAGGGTTAGGGTTAGGGTTAGGGTTAGCTTTTTTTTCTACATGATTTATTATTACTGATATTCCTGATGAACTTTCTTGATAAAATTGTCTCTAGGATTGATTAGGATATTGGTGAGGGTTAGGGTTAGGGTTAGCTTTTTTTTCTACATGATTTATTATTACTGATATTCCTGATGAACTTTCTTGATAAAATTGTCTCTAGGATTGATTAGGATATTGGTGAGGGTTAGGGTTAGGGTTAGCTTTTTTTTCTACATGATTTATTATTACTGATATTCCTGATGAACTTTCTTGATAAAATTGTCTCTAGGATTGATTAGGATATTGGTGAGGGTTAGGGTTAGGGTTAGGGTTAGCTTTTTTTTCTACATGATTTATTATTACTGATATTCCTGATGAACTTTCTTGATAAAATTGTCTCTAGGATTGATTAGGATATTGGTGAGGGTTAGGGTTAGCTTTTTTTTCTACATGATTTATTATTACTGATATTCCTGATCAACTTTCTTGATAAAATTGTCTCTAGGATTGATTAGGATATTGGTGAGGGTTAGGGTTAGCTTTTTTTTCTACATGATTTATTATTACTGATATTCCTGATGAACTTTCTTGATAAAATTGTCTCTAGGATTGATTAGGATATTGGTGAGGGTTAGGGTTAGCTTTTTTTTCTACATGATTTATTATTACTGATATTCCTGATGAACTTTCTTGATAAAATTGTCTCTAGGATTGATTAGGATATTGGTGAGGGTTAGGGTTAGGGTTAGGGTTAGCTTTTTTTTCTACATGATTTATTATTACTGATATTCCTGATGAACTTTCTTGATAAAATTGTCTCTAGGATTGATTAGGATATTGGTGAGGGTTAGGGTTAGGGTTAGGGTTAGCTTTTTTTTCTACATGATTTATTATTACTGATGATCCTGATGAACTTTCTTGATAAAATTGTCTCTAGGATTGATTAGGATTAGGGTTAGGGTTAGGGTTAGCTTTTTTTTCTACATGCTTTATTATTACTGATGATCCTGATTAACTTTCTTGATAAAATTGTCTCTAGGATTGGTTAGGGTTAGGGTTAGGGTTAGGGTTAGGGTTAGCTTTTGTTTCTACATGCTTTATTATTACTGATGATCCTGATTAACTTTCTTGATAAAATTGTCTCTAGGATTGGTTAGGGTTAGGGTTAGGGTTAGGGTTAGCTTTTTTTTCTACATGCTTTATTATTACTGATATTCCTGATTAACTTTCTTGATAAAATTGTCTCTAGGATTGGTTAGGGTTAGGGTTAGGGTTAGGGTTAGGGTTAGCTTTTTTTTCTACATGCTTTATTATTACTGATGATCCTGATTAACTTTCTTGATAAAATTGTCTCTAGGATTGGTTAGGGTTAGGGTTAGGGTTAGGGTTAGCTTTTTTTTCTACATGCTTTATTATTACTGATGATCCTGATTAACTTTCTTGATAAAATTGTCTCTAGGATTGGTTAGGGTTAGGGTTAGGGTTAGGGTTAGCTTTTTTTTCTACATGCTTTATTATTACTGATGATCCTGATTAACTTTCTTGATAAAATTGTCTCTAGGATTGGTTAGGGTTAGGGTTAGGGTTAGGGTTAGGGTTAGCTTTTTTTTCTACATGCTTTATTATTACTGATATTCCTGATTAACTTTCTTGATAAAATTGTCTCTAGGATTGGTTAGGGTTAGGGTTAGGGTTAGGGTTAGGGTTAGCTTTTTTTTCTACATGCTTTATTATTACTGATATTCCTGATTAACTTTCTTGATAAAATTGTCTCTAGGATTGGTTAGGGTTAGGGTTAGGGTTAGGGTTAGCTTTTTTTTCTACATGCTTTATTATTACTGATATTCCTGATTAACTTTCTTGATAAAATTGTCTCTAGGATTGGTTAGGGTTAGGGTTAGGGTTAGGGTTAGGGTTAGCTTTTTTTTCTACATGCTTTATTATTACTGATATTCCTGATTAACTTTCTTGATAAAATTGTCTCTAGGATTGGTTAGGGTTAGGGTTAGGGTTAGGGTTAGCATTTTTTTTCTACATGCTTTATTATTACTGATATTCCTGATTAACTTTCTTGATAAAATTGTCTCTAGGATTGGTTAGGGTTAGGGTTAGGGTTAGGGTTAGCTTTTTTTTCTACATGCTTTATTATTACTGATATTCCTGATTAACTTTCTTGATAAAATTGTCTCTAGGATTGGTTAGGGTTAGGGTTAGGGTTAGGGTTAGCTTTTTTTTCTACATGCTTTATTATTACTGATATTCCTGATTAACTTTCTTGATAAAATTGTCTCTAGGATTGGTTAGGGTTAGGGTTAGGGTTAGGGTTAGGGTTAGCTTTTTTTTCTACATGCTTTATTATTACTGATGATCCTGATTAACTTTCTTGATAAAATTGTCTCTAGGAT
The DNA here is from genome assembly GCF_053919585.1 of Euprymna scolopes. Taxonomy (NCBI): domain Eukaryota; kingdom Metazoa; phylum Mollusca; class Cephalopoda; order Sepiida; family Sepiolidae; genus Euprymna; species Euprymna scolopes. The sequence continues at coordinate 128,943,479 of NC_136527.1, read as the reverse complement.
TGGTTAGGGTTAGGGTTAGGGTTAGGGTTAGGGTTAGCTTTTTTTTCTACATGCTTTATTATTACTGATATTCCTGATTAACTTTCTTGATAAAATTGTCTCTAGGATTGGTTAGGGTTAGGGTTAGGGTTAGGGTTAGGGTTAGCTTTTTTTTCTACATGCTTTATTATTACTGATATTCCTGATTAACTTTCTTGATAAAATTGTCTCTAGGATTGGTTAGGGTTAGGGTTAGGGTTAGGGTTAGCTTTTTTTTCTACATGCTTTATTATTACTGATATTCCTGATTAACTTTCTTGATAAAATTGTCTCTAGGATTGGTTAGGGTTAGGGTTAGGGTTAGGGTTAGCTTTTTTTTCTACATGCTTTATTATTACTGATATTCCTGATTAACTTTCTTGATAAAATTGTCTCTAGGATTGGTTAGGGTTAGGGTTAGGGTTAGGGTTAGCTTTTTTTTCTACATGCTTTATTATTACTGATATTCCTGATTAACTTTCTTGATAAAATTGTCTCTAGGATTGGTTAGGGTTAGTGTTAGGGTTAGGGTTAGCTTTTTTTTCTACATGCTTTATTATTACTGATATTCCTGATTAACTTTCTTGATAAAATTGTCTCTAGGATTGGTTAGGGTTAGGGTTAGGGTTAGGGTTAGGGTTAGCTTTTTTTTCTACATGCTTTATTATTACTGATGATCCTGATTAACTTTCTTGATAAAATTGTCTCTAGGATTGGTTAGAGTTAGGGTTAGGGTTAGGGTTAGCTTTTTTTTCTACATGCTTTATTATTACTGATGATCCTGATGAACTTTCTTGATAAAATTGTCTCTAGGATTGGTTAGGGTTAGGGTTAGGGTTAGGGTTAGCTTTTTTTTCTACATGCTTTATTATTACTGATATTCCTGATTAACTTTCTTGATAAAATTGTCTCTAGGATTGGTTAGGGTTAGGGTTAGGGTTAGGGTTAGCTTTTTTTTCTACATGCTTTATTATTACTGATGATCCTGATTAACTTTCTTGATAAAATTGTCTCTAGGATTGGTTAGGGTTAGGGTTAGGGTTAGGGTTAGCTTTTTTTTCTACATGCTTTATTATTACTGATGATCCTGATTAACTTTCTTGATAAAATTGTCTCTAGGATTGGTTAGGGTTAGGGTTAGGGTTAGGGTTAGCTTTTTTTTCTACATGCTTTATTATTACTGATATTCCTGATTAACTTTCTTGATAAAATTGTCTCTAGGATTGGTTAGGGTTAGGGTTAGGGTTAGGGTTAGCTTTTTTTTCTACATGATTTATTATTACTGATATTCCTGATTAACTTTCTTGATAAAATTGTCTCTAGGATTGGTTAGGGTTAGGGTTAGGGTTAGGGTTAGGGTTAGGGTTAGCTTTTTTTTCTACATGCTTTATTATTACTGATGATCCTGATTAACTTTCTTGATAAAATTGTCTCTAGGATTGGTTAGGGTTAGGGTTAGGGTTAGGGTTAGCTTTTTTTTCTACATGATTTATTATTACTGATATTCCTGATTAACTTTCTTGATAAAATTGTCTCTAGGATTGGTTAGGGTTAGGGTTAGGGTTAGGGTTAGCTTTTTTTTCTACATGATTTATTATTACTGATATTCCTGATTAACTTTCTTGATAAAATTGTCTCTAGGATTGGTTAGGGTTAGGGTTAGGGTTAGGGTTAGGGTTAGGGTTAGCTTTTTTTTCTACATGCTTTATTATTACTGATGATCCTGATTAACTTTCTTGATAAAATTGTCTCTAGGATTGGTTAGGGTTAGGGTTAGGGTTAGGGTTAGCTTTTTTTTCTACATGATTTATTATTACTGATATTCCTGATTAACTTTCTTGATAAAATTGTCTCTAGGATTGGTTAGGGTTAGGGTTAGGGTTAGGGTTAGCTTTTTTTTCTACATGATTTATTATTACTGATATTCCTGATTAACTTTCTTGATAAAATTGTCTCTAGGATTGGTTAGGGTTAGGGTTAGGGTTAGGGTTAGCTTTTTTTTCTACATGATTTATTATTACTGATATTCCTGATTAACTTTCTTGATAAAATTGTCTCTAGGATTGGTTAGGGTTAGGGTTAGGGTTAGGGTTAGGGTTAGGGTTAGCTTTTTTTTCTACATGCTTTATTATTACTGATGATCCTGATTAACTTTCTTGATAAAATTGTCTCTAGGATTGGTTAGGGTTAGGGTTAGGGTTAGGGTTAGCTTTTTTTTCTACATGATTTATTATTACTGATATTCCTGATTAACTTTCTTGATAAAATTGTCTCTAGGATTGGTTAGGGTTAGGGTTAGGGTTAGGGTTAGCTTTTTTTTCTACATGCTTTATTATTACTGATATTCCTGATTAACTTTCTTGATAAAATTGTCTCTAGGATTGGTTAGGGTTAGGGTTAGGGTTAGGGTTAGGGTTAGCTTTTTTTTCTACATGCTTTATTATTACTGATATTCCTGATTAACTTTCTTGATAAAATTGTCTCTAGGATTGGTTAGGGTTAGGGTTAGGGTTAGGGTTAGGGTTAGGGTTAGCTTTTTTTTCTACATGATTTATTATTACTGATGATCCTGATTAACTTTCTTGATAAAATTGTCTCTAGGATTGGTTAGGGTTAGGGTTAGGGTTAGGGTTAGGGTTAGGGTTAGCTTTTTTTTCTACATGATTTATTATTACTGATATTCCTGATTAACTTTCTTGATAAAATTGTCTCTAGGATTGGTTAGGGTTAGGGTTAGGGTTAGGGTTAGGGTTAGGGTTAGCTTTTTTTTCTACATGATTTATTATTACTGATGATCCTGATTAACTTTCTTGATAAAATTGTCTCTAGGATTGGTTAGGGTTAGGGTTAGGGTTAGGGTTAGCTTTTTTTTCTACATGCTTTATTATTACTGATATTCCTGATTAACTTTCTTGATAAAATTGTCTCTAGGATTGGTTAGGGTTAGGGTTAGGGTTAGGGTTAGGGTTAGGGTTAGCTTTTTTTTCTACATGCTTTATTATTACTGATGATCCTGATTAACTTTCTTGATAAAATTGTCTCTAGGATTGATTAGGGTTAGGGTTAGGGTTAGGGTTAGCTTTTTTTTCTACATGATTTATTATTACTGATGATCCTGATTAACTTTCTTGATAAAATTGTCTCTAGGATTGGTTAGGGTTAGGGTTAGGGTTAGGGTTAGCTTTTTTTTCTACATGCTTTATTATTACTGATATTCCTGATTAACTTTCTTGATAAAATTGTCTCTAGGATTGGTTAGGGTTAGGGTTAGGGTTAGGGTTAGGGTTAGGGTTAGCTTTTTTTTCTACATGCTTTATTATTACTGATGATCCTGATTAACTTTCTTGATAAAATTGTCTCTAGGATTGGTTAGGGTTAGGGTTAGGGTTAGGGTTAGCTTTTTTTTCTACATGCTTTATTATTACTGATGATCCTGATTAACTTTCTTGATAAAATTGTCTCTAGGATTGATTAGGGTTAGGGTTAGGGTTAGGGTTAGCTTTTTTTTCTACATGCTTTATTATTACTGATATTCCTGATTAACTTTCTTGATAAAATTGTCTCTAGGATTGGTTAGGGTTAGGGTTAGGGTTAGGGTTAGCTTTTTTTTCTACATGCTTTATTATTACTGATATTCCTGATTAACTTTCTTGATAAAATTGTCTCTAGGATTGGTTAGGGTTAGGGTTAGGGTTAGGGTTAGGGTTAGGGTTAGGGTTAGCTTTTTTTCTACATGCTTTATTATTACTGATGATCCTGATTAACTTTCTTGATAAAATTGTCTCTAGGATTGGTTAGGGTTAGGGTTAGGGTTAGGGTTAGGGTTAGCTTTTTTTTCTACATGCTTTATTATTACTGATATTCCTGATTAACTTTCTTGATAAAATTGTCTCTAGGATTGGTTAGGGTTAGGGTTAGGGTTAGGGTTAGCTTTTTTTTCTACATGCTTTATTATTACTGATATTCCTGATTAACTTTCTTGATAAAATTGTCTCTAGGATTGGTTAGGGTTAGGGTTAGGGTTAGGGTTAGGGTTAGGGTTAGGGTTAGCTTTTTTTTCTACATGCTTTATTATTACTGATGATCCTGATTAACTTTCTTGATAAAATTGTCTCTAGGATTGGTTAGGGTTAGGGTTAGGGTTAGGGTTAGGGTTAGGGTTAGCTTTTTTTTCTACATGCTTTATTATTACTGATATTCCTGATTAACTTTCTTGATAAAATTGTCTCTAGGATTGGTTAGGGTTAGGGTTAGGGTTAGGGTTAGCTTTTTTTTCTACATGCTTTATTATTACTGATATTCCTGATTAACTTTCTTGATAAAATTGTCTCTAGGATTGGTTAGGGTTAGGGTTAGGGTTAGGGTTAGGGTTAGGGTTAGGGTTAGCTTTTTTTTGTACATGCTTTATTATTCCTGATATTCCTGATCAACTTTCTTGATAAAATTGTCTCTAGGATTGGTTAGGGTTAGGGTTAGGGGTTAGGGTTAGCTTTTTTTTGTACATGCTTTATTATTCCTGATATTCCTGATCAACTTTCTTGATAAAATTGTCTCTAGGATTGGTTAGGGTTAGGGTTAGGGTTAGGGTTAGCTTTTTTTTGTACATGCTCTATTATTACTGATATTCCTGATCAACTTTCTCGATAAAATTGTCTCTAGGATTGTTTAGGGTTAGGGTTAGGGTTAGGGTTAGGGTTAGGGTTAGCTTTTTTTTGTACATGCTTTATTATTACTGATATTCCTGATCAACTTTCTTGATAAAATTGTCTCTAGGATTGGTTAGGGTTAGGGTTAGGGTTAGGGTTAGGGTTAGGGTTAGGGTTAGCTTTTTTTTGTACATGCTTTATTATTCCTGATATTCCTGATCAACTTTCTTGATAAAATTGTCTCTAGGATTGTTTAGGGTTAGGGTTAGGGTTAGGGTTAGGGTTAGGGTTAGCTTTTTTTTGTACATGCTCTATTATTACTGATATTCCTGATCAACTTTCTTGATAAAATTGTCTCTAGGATTGTTTAGGGTTAGGGTTAGGGTTAGGGTTAGGGTTAGCTTTTTTTTGTACATGCTCTATTATTACTGATATTCCTGATCAACTTTCTTGATAAAATTGTCTCTAGGATTGGTTAGGGTTAGGGTTAGGGTTAGCTTTTTTTTGTACATGCTTTATTATTCTGATATTCCTGATCAACTTTCTTTATAAAATGTCTAGGATTTTGGTTAGGGTTAGGGTTAGGGTTAGCTTTTTTTTGTACATGCTTTATTATTACTGATATTCCTGATCAACTTTCTTTATAAAATTGTCTCTAGGATTGATTAGGGTTAGGGTTAGGGTTAGGGTTAGGGTTAGGGTTAGCTTTTTTTTGTACATGCTTTATTATTACTGATATTCCTGATCAACTTTCTTTATAAAATTGTCTCTAGGATTGGTTAGGGTTAGGGTTAGGGTTAGGGTTAGGGTTAGGGTTAGCTTTTTTTTGTACATGCTCTATTATTACTGATATTCCTGATCAACTTTCTTGATAAAATTGTCTCTAGGATTGGTTAGGGTTAGGGTTAGGGTTAGGGTTAGGGTTAGGGTTAGCTTTTTTTCTACATGCTTTATTATTCCTGATATTCCTGATCAACTTTCTTGATAAAATTGTCTCTAGGATTGGTTAGGGTTAGGGTTAGGGTTAGGGTTAGGGTTAGCTTTTTTTTGTACATGCTTCTATTATTACTGATATTCCTGATCAACTTTCTCGATAAAATTGTCTCTAGGATTGTTTAGGGTTAGGGTTAGGGTTAGGGTTAGGGTTAGGGTTAGCTTTTTTTTGTACATGCTTTATTATTACTGATATTCCTGATCAACTTTCTTGATAAAATTGTCTCTAGGATTGTTTAGGGTTAGGGTTAGGGTTAGGGTTAGGGTTAGGGTTAGGGTTAGCTTTTTTTTGTACATGCTTTATTATTACTGATATTCCTGATCAACTTTCTTGATAAAATTGTCTCTAGGATTGGTTAGGGTTAGGGTTAGGGTTAGGGTTAGGGTTAGCTTTTTTTTGTACATGCTCTATTATTACTGATATTCCTGATCAACTTTCTTGATAAAATTGTCTCTAGGATTGGTTAGGGTTAGGGTTAGGGTTAGGGTTAGCTTTTTTTTGTACATGCTTTATTATTACTGATATTCCTGATCAACTTTCTTTATAAAATTGTCTCTAGGATTGGTTAGGGTTAGGGTTAGGGTTAGGGTTAGCTTTTTTTTGTACATGCTTTATTATTACTGATATTCCTGATCAACTTTCTTTATAAAATTGTCTCTAGGATTGATTAGGGTTAGGGTTAGGGTTAGGGTTAGGGTTAGGGTTAGCTTTTTTTTGTACATGCTTTATTATTCCTGATATTCCTGATCAACTTTCTTGATAAAATTGTCTCTAGGATTGGTTAGGGTTAGGGTTAGGGGTTAGGGTTAGGGTTAGGGTTAGGGTTAGCTTTTTTTTGTACATGCTTGATTATTACTGATATTCCTGATCAACTTTCTTGATAAAATTGTCTCTAGGATTGATTAGGGTTAGGGTTAGGGTTAGGGTTAGCTTTTTTTTGTACATGCTTTATTATTACTGATATTCCTGATCAACTTTCTTGATAAAATTGTCTCTAGGATTGGTTAGGGTTAGGGTTAGGGTTAGGGTTAGGGTTAGGGTTAGCTTTTTTTTGTACATGCTTTATTATTACTGATATTCCTGATCAACTTTCTTGATAAAATTGTCTCTAGGATTGATTAGGGTTAGGGTTAGGGTTAGGGTTAGGGTTAGCTTTTTTTTGTACATGCTTGATTATTACTGATATTCCTGATCAACTTTCTTGATAAAATTGTCTCTAGGATTGATTAGGGTTAGGGTTAGGGTTAGGGTTAGGGTTAGCTTTTTTTTGTACATGCTTTATTATTACTGATATTCCTGATCAACTTTCTTGATAAAATTGTCTCTAGGATTGGTTAGGGTTAGGGTTAGGGTTAGGGTTAGGGTTAGGGTTAGCTTTTTTTTGTACATGCTTGATTATTACTGATATTCCTGATCAACTTTCTTGATAAAATTGTCTCTAGGATTGATTAGGGTTAGGGTTAGGGTTAGGGTTAGGGTTAGCTTTTTTTTGTACATGCTTTATTATTACTGATATTCCTGATCAACTTTCTTGATAAAATTGTCTCTAGGATTGGTTAGGGTTAGGGTTAGGGTTAGGGTTAGGGTTAGGGTTAGCTTTTTTTTGTACATGCTTTATTATTACTGATATTCCTGATCAACTTTCTTGATAAAATTGTCTCTAGGATTGGTTAGGGTTAGGGTTAGGGTTAGGGTTAGGGTTAGGGTTAGCTTTTTTTTGTACATGCTTTATTATTACTGATATTCCTGATCAACTTTCTTGATAAAATTGTCTCTAGGATTGGTTAGGGTTAGGGTTAGGGTTAGGGTTAGGGTTAGGGTTAGCTTTTTTTTGTACATGCTTGATTATTACTGATATTCCTGATCAACTTTCTTGATAAAATTGTCTCTAGGATTGGTTAGGGTTAGGGTTAGGGTTAGGGTTAGGGTTAGGGTTAGCTTTTTTTTGTACATGCTTGATTATTACTGATATTCCTGATCAACTTTCTTGATAAAATTGTCTCTAGGATTGGTTAGGGTTAGGGTTAGGGTTAGGGTTAGGGTTAGCTTTTTTTTGTACATGCTTTATTATTACTGATATTCCTGATCAACTTTCTTGATAAAATTGTCTCTAGGATTGGTTAGGGTTAGGGTTAGGGTTAGGGTTAGGGTTAGGGTTAGCTTTTTTTTGTACATGCTTGATTATTACTGATATTCCTGATCAACTTTCTTGATAAAATTGTCTCTAGGATTGATTAGGGTTAGGGTTAGGGTTAGGGTTAGGGTTAGCTTTTTTTTGTACATGCTTTATTATTACTGATATTCCTGATCAACTTTCTTGATAAAATTGTCTCTAGGATTGGTTAGGGTTAGGGTTAGGGTTAGGGTTAGGGTTAGGGTTAGCTTTTTTTTGTACATGCTTGATTATTACTGATATTCCTGATCAACTTTCTTGATAAAATTGTCTCTAGGATTGATTAGGGTTAGGGTTAGGGTTAGGGTTAGGGTTAGCTTTTTTTTGTACATGCTTTATTATTACTGATATTCCTGATCAACTTTCTTGATAAAATTGTCTCTAGGATTGGTTAGGGTTAGGGTTAGGGTTAGGGTTAGGGTTAGGGTTAGCTTTTTTTTGTACATGCTTTATTATTACTGATATTCCTGATCAACTTTCTTGATAAAATTGTCTCTAGGATTGGTTAGGGTTAGGGTTAGGGTTAGGGTTAGGGTTAGGGTTAGCTTTTTTTTGTACATGCTTTATTATTACTGATATTCCTGATCAACTTTCTTGATAAAATTGTCTCTAGGATTGGTTAGGGTTAGGGTTAGGGTTAGGGTTAGGGTTAGGGTTAGCTTTTTTTTGTACATGCTTGATTATTACTGATATTCCTGATCAACTTTCTTGATAAAATTGTCTCTAGGATTGGTTAGGGTTAGGGTTAGGGTTAGGGTTAGGGTTAGCTTTTTTTTGTACATGCTTTATTATTACTGATATTCCTGATCAACTTTCTTGATAAAATTGTCTCTAGGATTGGTTAGGGTTAGGGTTAGGGTTAGGGTTAGGGTTAGGGTTAGCTTTTTTTTGTACATGCTTGATTATTACTGATATTCCTGATCAACTTTCTTGATAAAATTGTCTCTAGGATTGGTTAGGGTTAGGGTTAGGGTTAGGGTTAGGGTTAGCTTTTTTTTGTACATGCTTTATTATTACTGATATTCCTGATCAACTTTCTTGATAAAATTGTCTCTAGGATTGGTTAGGGTTAGGGTTAGGGTTAGGGTTAGGGTTAGGGTTAGCTTTTTTTTGTACATGCTTGATTATTACTGATATTCCTGATCAACTTTCTTGATAAAATTGTCTCTAGGATTGATTAGGGTTAGGGTTAGGGTTAGGGTTAGGGTTAGCTTTTTTTTGTACATGCTTTATTATTACTGATATTCCTGATCAACTTTCTTGATAAAATTGTCTCTAGGATTGGTTAGGGTTAGGGTTAGGGTTAGGGTTAGGGTTAGGGTTAGCTTTTTTTTGTACATGCTTTATTATTACTGATATTCCTGATCAACTTTCTTGATAAAATTGTCTCTAGGATTGATTAGGGTTAGGGTTAGGGTTAGGGTTAGGGTTAGCTTTTTTTTGTACATGCTTGATTATTACTGATATTCCTGATCAACTTTCTTGATAAAATTGTCTCTAGGATTGATTAGGGTTAGGGTTAGGGTTAGGGTTAGGGTTAGCTTTTTTTTGTACATGCTTTATTATTACTGATATTCCTGATCAACTTTCTTGATAAAATTGTCTCTAGGATTGGTTAGGGTTAGGGTTAGGGTTAGGGTTAGGGTTAGGGTTAGCTTTTTTTTGTACATGCTTTATTATTACTGATATTCCTGATCAACTTTCTTGATAAAATTGTCTCTAGGATTGATTAGGGTTAGGGTTAGGGTTAGGGTTAGGGTTAGCTTTTTTTTGTACATGCTTGATTATTACTGATATTCCTGATCAACTTTCTTGATAAAATTGTCTCTAGGATTGGTTAGGGTTAGGGTTAGGGTTAGGGTTAGGGTTAGGGCTTTTTTTTGTACATGCTTGATTATTACTGATATTCCTGATCAACTTTCTTGATAAAATTGTCTCTAGGATTGATTAGGGTTAGGGTTAGGGTTAGGGTTAGGGTTAGCTTTTTTTTGTACATGCTTTATTATTACTGATATTCCTGATCAACTTTCTTGATAAAATTGTCTCTAGGATTGGTTAGGGTTAGGGTTAGGGTTAGGGTTAGGGTTAGGGTTAGCTTTTTTTTGTACATGCTTGATTATTACTGATATTCCTGATCAACTTTCTTGATAAAATTGTCTCTAGGATTGGTTAGGGTTAGGGTTAGGGTTAGGGTTAGGGTTAGGGTTAGCTTTTTTTTGTACATGCTTGATTATTACTGATATTCCTGATCAACTTTCTTGATAAAATTGTCTCTAGGATTGGTTAGGGTTAGGGTTAGGGTTAGGGTTAGGGTTAGGGTTAGCTTTTTTTTGTACATGCTTTATTATTACTGATATTCCTGATCAACTTTCTTGATAAAATTGTCTCTAGGATTGGTTAGGGTTAGGGTTAGGGTTAGGGTTAGGGTTAGGGTTAGCTTTTTTTTCTACATGCTTGATTATTACTGATATTCCTGATCAACTTTCTTGATAAAATTGTCTCTAGGATTGGTTAGGGTTAGGGTTAGGGTTAGGGTTAGGGTTAGCTTTTTTTTGTACATGCTTGATTATTACTGATATTCCTGATCAACTTTCTTGATAAAATTGTCTCTAGGATTGATTAGGGTTAGGGTTAGGGTTAGGGTTAGGGTTAGCTTTTTTTTGTACATGCTTGATTATTACTGATATTCCTGATCAACTTTCTTGATAAAATTGTCTCTAGGATTGGTTAGGGTTAGGGTTAGGGTTAGGGTTAGCTTTTTTTTGTACATGCTTGATTATTACTGATATTCCTGATCAACTTTTTTGATAAAATTGTCTCTAGGATTGGTTAGGGTTAGGGTTAGGGTTAGGGTTAGCTTTTTTTTGTACATGCTTGATTATTACTGATATTCCTGATCAACTTTCTTGATAAAATTGTCTCTAGGATTGATTAGGGTTAGGGTTAGGGTTAGGGTTAGGGTTAGCTTTTTTTTGTACATGCTTGATTATTACTGATATTCCTGATCAACTTTCTTGATAAAATTGTCTCTAGGATTGGTTAGGGTTAGGGTTAGGGTTAGGGTTAGCTTTTTTTTGTACATGCTTTATTATTACTGATATTCCTGATCAACTTTCTTGATAAAATTGTCTCTAGGATTGATTAGGGTTAGGGTTAGGGTTAGGGTTAGCTTTTTTTTGTACATGCTTGATTATTACTGATATTCCTGATCAACTTTCTTGATAAAATTGTCTCTAGGATTGGTTAGGGTTAGGGTTAGGGTTAGGGTTAGGGTTAGGGTTAGCTTTTTTTTGTACATGCTTGATTATTACTGATATTCCTGATCAACTTTCTTGATAAAATTGTCTCTAGGATTGGTTAGGGTTAGGGTTAGGGTTAGGGTTAGGGTTAGCTTTTTTTTGTACATGCTTTATTATTACTGATATTCCTGATCAACTTTCTTGATAAAATTGTCTCTAGGATTGATTAGGGTTAGGGTTAGGGTTAGGGTTAGGGTTAGCTTTTTTTTGTACATGCTTTATTATTACTGATATTCCTGATCAACTTTCTTGATAAAATTGTCTCTAGGATTGGTTAGGGTTAGGGTTAGGGTTAGGGTTAGGGTTAGGGTTAGCTTTTTTTTCTACATGCTTGATTATTACTGATATTCCTGATCAACTTTCTTGATAAAATTGTCTCTAGGATTGGTTAGGGTTAGGGTTAGGGTTAGGGTTAGGGTTAGCTTTTTTTTGTACATGCTTGATTATTACTGATATTCCTGATCAACTTTCTTGATAAAATTGTCTCTAGGATTGATTAGGGTTAGGGTTAGGGTTAGGGTTAGGGTTAGCTTTTTTTTGTACATGCTTGATTATTACTGATATTCCTGATCAACTTTCTTGATAAAATTGTCTCTAGGATTGGTTAGGGTTAGGGTTAGGGTTAGGGTTAGCTTTTTTTTGTACATGCTTGATTATTACTGATATTCCTGATCAACTTTTTTGATAAAATTGTCTCTAGGATTGGTTAGGGTTAGGGTTAGGGTTAGGGTTAGCTTTTTTTTGTACATGCTTGATTATTACTGATATTCCTGATCAACTTTCTTGATAAAATTGTCTCTAGGATTGATTAGGGTTAGGGTTAGGGTTAGGGTTAGGGTTAGCTTTTTTTTGTACATGCTTGATTATTACTGATATTCCTGATCAACTTTCTTGATAAAATTGTCTCTAGGATTGGTTAGGGTTAGGGTTAGGGTTAGGGTTAGCTTTTTTTTGTACATGCTTTATTATTACTGATATTCCTGATCAACTTTCTTGATAAAATTGTCTCTAGGATTGATTAGGGTTAGGGTTAGGGTTAGGGTTAGCTTTTTTTTGTACATGCTTGATTATTACTGATATTCCTGATCAACTTTCTTGATAAAATTGTCTCTAGGATTGGTTAGGGTTAGGGTTAGGGTTAGGGTTAGGGTTAGGGTTAGCTTTTTTTTGTACATGCTTGATTATTACTGATATTCCTGATCAACTTTCTTGATAAAATTGTCTCTAGGATTGGTTAGGGTTAGGGTTAGGGTTAGGGTTAGGGTTAGCTTTTTTTTGTACATGCTTTATTATTACTGATATTCCTGATCAACTTTCTTGATAAAATTGTCTCTAGGATTGATTAGGGTTAGGGTTAGGGTTAGGGTTAGGGTTAGCTTTTTTTTGTACATGCTTTATTATTACTGATATTCCTGATCAACTTTCTTGATAAAATTGTCTCTAGGATTGGTTAGGGTTAGGGTTAGGGTTAGGGTTAGCTTTTTTTTGTACATGCTTGATTATTACTGATATTCCTGATCAACTTTCTTGATAAAATTGTCTCTAGGATTGGTTAGGGTTAGGGTTAGGGTTAGGGTTAGCTTTTTTTTGTACATGCTTGATTATTACTGATATTCCTGATCAACTTTCTTGATAAAATTGTCTCTAGGATTGATTAGGGTTAGGGTTAGGGTTAGGGTTAGCTTTTTTTTGTACATGCTTGATTATTACTGATATTCCTGATCAACTTTCTTGATAAAATTGTCTCTAGGATTGGTTAGGGTTAGGGTTAGGGTTAGGGTTAGGGTTAGGGTTAGCTTTTTTTTGTACATGCTTGATTATTACTGATATTCCTGATCAACTTTCTTGATAAAATTGTCTCTAGGATTGGTTAGGGTTAGGGTTAGGGTTAGGGTTAGGGTTAGCTTTTTTTTGTACATGCTTTATTATTACTGATATTCCTGATCAACTTTCTTGATAAAATTGTCTCTAGGATTGGTTAGGGTTAGGGTTAGGGTTAGGGTTAGCTTTTTTTTGTACATGCTTGATTATTACTGATATTCCTGATCAACTTTCTTGATAAAATTGTCTCTAGGATTGGTTAGGGTTAGGGTTAGGGTTAGGGTTAGGGTTAGGGTTAGCTTTTTTTTGTACATGCTTGATTATTACTGATATTCCTGATCAACTTTCTTGATAAAATTGTCTCTAGGATTGGTTAGGGTTAGGGTTAGGGTTAGGGTTAGGGTTAGCTTTTTTTTGTACATGCTTTATTATTACTGATATTCCTGATCAACTTTCTTGATAAAATTGTCTCTAGGATTGGTTAGGGTTAGGGTTAGGGTTAGGGTTAGCTTTTTTTTGTACATGCTTGATTATTACTGATATTCCTGATCAACTTTCTTGATAAAATTGTCTCTAGGATTGGTTAGGGTTAGGGTTAGGGTTAGGGTTAGCTTTTTTTTGTACATGCTTGATTATTACTGATATTCCTGATCAACTTTCTTGATAAAATTGTCTCTAGGATTGATTAGGGTTAGGGTTAGGGTTAGGGTTAGCTTTTTTTTGTACATGCTTGATTATTACTGATATTCCTGATCAACTTTCTTGATAAAATTGTCTCTAGGATTGGTTAGGGTTAGGGTTAGGGTTAGGGTTAGGGTTAGGGTTAGCTTTTTTTTGTACATGCTTGATTATTACTGATATTCCTGATCAACTTTCTTGATAAAATTGTCTCTAGGATTGATTAGGGTTAGGGTTAGGGTTAGGGTTAGGGTTAGGGTTAGCTTTTTTTTGTACATGCTTGATTATTACTGATATTCCTGATCAACTTTCTTGATAAAATTGTCTCTAGGATTGGTTAGGGTTAGGGTTAGGGTTAGGGTTAGGGTTAGGGTTAGCTTTTTTTTGTACATGCTTGATTATTACTGATATTCCTGATCAACTTTCTTGATAAAATTGTCTCTAGGATTGATTAGGGTTAGGGTTAGGGTTAGGGTTAGCTTTTTTTTGTACATGCTTGATTATTACTGATATTCCTGATCAACTTTCTTGATAAAATTGTCTCTAGGATTGGTTAGGGTTAGGGTTAGGGTTAGGGTTAGGGTTAGGGTTAGCTTTTTTTTGTACATGCTTGATTATTACTGATATTCCTGATCAACTTTCTTGATAAAATTGTCTCTAGGATTGATTAGGGTTAGGGTTAGGGTTAGGGTTAGGGTTAGGGTTAGCTTTTTTTTGTACATGCTTGATTATTACTGATATTCCTGATCAACTTTCTTGATAAAATTGTCTCTAGGATTGGTTAGGGTTAGGGTTAGGGTTAGGGTTAGGGTTAGGGTTAGCTTTTTTTTGTACATGCTTGATTATTACTGATATTCCTGATCAACTTTCTTGATAAAATTGTCTCTAGGATTGATTAGGGTTAGGGTTAGGGTTAGGGTTAGCTTTTTTTTGTACATGCTTGATTATTACTGATATTCCTGATCAACTTTCTTGATAAAATTGTCTCTAGGATTGGTTAGGGTTAGGGTTAGGGTTAGGGTTAGGGTTAGGGTTAGCTTTTTTTTGTACATGCTTTATTATTACTGATATTCCTGATCAACTTTCTTGATAAAATTGTCTCTAGGATTGGTTAGGGTTAGGGTTAGGGTTAGGGTTAGGGTTAGGGTTAGCTTTTTTTTCTACATGCTTGATTATTACTGATATTCCTGATCAACTTTCTTGATAAAATTGTCTCTAGGATTGGTTAGGGTTAGGGTTAGGGTTAGGGTTAGGGTTAGCTTTTTTTTGTACATGCTTTATTATTACTGATATTCCTGATCAACTTTCTTGATAAAATTGTCTCTAGGATTGGTTAGGGTTAGGGTTAGGGTTAGGGTTAGGGTTAGGGTTAGCTTTTTTTTCTACATGCTTGATTATTACTGATATTCCTGATCAACTTTCTTGATAAAATTGTCTCTAGGATTGGTTAGGGTTAGGGTTAGGGTTAGGGTTAGGGTTAGCTTTTTTTTGTACATGCTTGATTATTACTGATATTCCTGATCAACTTTCTTGATAAAATTGTCTCTAGGATTGATTAGGGTTAGGGTTAGGGTTAGGGTTAGCTTTTTTTTCTACATGCTTGATTATTACTGATATTCCTGATCAACTTTCTTGATAAAATTGTCTCTAGGATTGGTTAGGGTTAGGGTTAGGGTTAGGGTTAGCTTTTTTTTCTACATGCTTGATTATTACTGATATTCCTGATCAACTTTCTTGATAAAATTGTCTCTAGGATTGGTTAGGGTTAGGGTTAGGGTTAGGGTTAGGGTTAGCTTTTTTTTGTACATGCTTGATTATTACTGATATTCCTGATCAACTTTCTTGATAAAATTGTCTCTAGGATTGGTTAGGGTTAGGGTTAGGGTTAGGGTTAGGGTTAGCTTTTTTTTGTACATGCTTGATTATTACTGATATTCCTGATCAACTTTCTTGATAAAATTGTCTCTAGGATTGGTTAGGGTTAGGGTTAGGGTTAGGGTTAGGGTTAGCTTTTTTTTGTACATGCTTGATTATTACTGATATTCCTGATCAACTTTCTTGATAAAATTGTCTCTAGGATTGGTTAGGGTTAGGGTTAGGGTTAGGGTTAGGGTTAGCTTTTTTTTGTACATGCTTTATTATTACTGATATTCCTGATCAACTTTCTTGATAAAATTGTCTCTAGGATTGGTTAGGGTTAGGGTTAGGGTTAGGGTTAGGGTTAGCTTTTTTTTGTACATGCTTGATTATTACTGATATTCCTGATCAACTTTCTTGATAAAATTGTCTCTAGGATTGGTTAGGGTTAGGGTTAGGGTTAGGGTTAGGGTTAGCTTTTTTTTGTACATGCTTTATTATTACTGATATTCCTGATCAACTTTCTTGATAAAATTGTCTCTAGGATTGGTTAGGGTTAGGGTTAGGGTTAGGGTTAGGGTTAGCTTTTTTTTGTACATGCTTGATTATTACTGATATTCCTGATCAACTTTCTTGATAAAATTGTCTCTAGGATTGGTTAGGGTTAGGGTTAGGGTTAGGGTTAGGGTTAGGGTTAGCTTTTTTTTGTACATGCTTGATTATTACTGATATTCCTGATCAACTTTCTTGATAAAATTGTCTCTAGGATTGGTTAGGGTTAGGGTTAGGGTTAGGGTTAGGGTTAGCTTTTTTTTGTACATGCTTTATTATTACTGATATTCCTGATCAACTTTCTTGATAAAATTGTCTCTAGGATTGGTTAGGGTTAGGGTTAGGGTTAGGGTTAGGGTTAGCTTTTTTTTGTACATGCTTGATTATTACTGATATTCCTGATCAACTTTCTTGATAAAATTGTCTCTAGGATTGGTTAGGGTTAGGGTTAGGGTTAGGGTTAGCTTTTTTTTGTACATGCTTGATTATTACTGATATTCCTGATCAACTTTCTTGATAAAATTGTCTCTAGGATTGGTTAGGGTTAGGGTTAGGGTTAGGGTTAGGGTTAGGGTTAGCTTTTTTTTGTACATGCTTGATTATTACTGATATTCCTGATCAACTTTCTTGATAAAATTGTCTCTAGGATTGATTAGGGTTAGGGTTAGGGTTAGGGTTAGGGTTAGCTTTTTTTTGTACATGCTTTATTATTACTGATATTCCTGATCAACTTTCTTGATAAAATTGTCTCTAGGATTGGTTAGGGTTAGGGTTAGGGTTAGGGTTAGGGTTAGCTTTTTTTTGTACATGCTTGATTATTACTGATATTCCTGATCAACTTTCTTGATAAAATTGTCTCTAGGATTGGTTAGGGTTAGGGTTAGGGTTAGGGTTAGGGTTAGGGTTAGCTTTTTTTTGTACATGCTTGATTATTACTGATATTCCTGATCAACTTTCTTGATAAAATTGTCTCTAGGATTGGTTAGGGTTAGGGTTAGGGTTAGGGTTAGGGTTAGCTTTTTTTTGTACATGCTTTATTATTACTGATATTCCTGATCAACTTTCTTGATAAAATTGTCTCTAGGATTGGTTAGGGTTAGGGTTAGGGTTAGGGTTAGGGTTAGCTTTTTTTTGTACATGCTTGATTATTACTGATATTCCTGATCAACTTTCTTGATAAAATTGTCTCTAGGATTGGTTAGGGTTAGGGTTAGGGTTAGGGTTAGGGTTAGGGTTAGCTTTTTTTTGTACATGCTTGATTATTACTGATATTCCTGATCAACTTTCTTGATAAAATTGTCTCTAGGATTGGTTAGGGTTAGGGTTAGGGTTAGGGTTAGGGTTAGCTTTTTTTTGTACATGCTTTATTATTACTGATATTCCTGATCAACTTTCTTGATAAAATTGTCTCTAGGATTGGTTAGGGTTAGGGTTAGGGTTAGGGTTAGGGTTAGCTTTTTTTTGTACATGCTTGATTATTACTGATATTCCTGATCAACTTTCTTGATAAAATTGTCTCTAGGATTGGTTAGGGTTAGGGTTAGGGTTAGGGTTAGCTTTTTTTTGTACATGCTTGATTATTACTGATATTCCTGATCAACTTTCTTGATAAAATTGTCTCTAGGATTGGTTAGGGTTAGGGTTAGGGTTAGGGTTAGGGTTAGGGTTAGCTTTTTTTTGTACATGCTTTATTATTACTGATATTCCTGATCAACTTTCTTGATAAAATTGTCTCTAGGATTGGTTAGGGTTAGGGTTAGGGTTAGGGTTAGGGTTAGCTTTTTTTTCTACATGCTTGATTATTACTGATATTCCTGATCAACTTTCTTGATAAAATTGTCTCTAGGATTGATTAGGGTTAGGGTTAGGGTTAGGGTTAGGGTTAGCTTTTTTTTGTACATGCTTTATTATTACTGATATTCCTGATCAACTTTCTTGATAAAATTGTCTCTAGGATTGGTTAGGGTTAGGGTTAGGGTTAGGGTTAGGGTTAGGGTTAGCTTTTTTTTGTACATGCTTTATTATTACTGATATTCCTGATCAACTTTCTTGATAAAATTGTCTCTAGGATTGGTTAGGGTTAGGGTTAGGGTTAGGGTTAGGGTTAGCTTTTTTTTCTACATGCTTTATTATTACTGATATTCCTGATCAACTTTCTTGATAAAATTGTCTCTAGGATTGGTTAGGGTTAGGGTTAGGGTTAGGGTTAGGGTTAGCTTTTTTTTGTACATGCTTTATTATTACTGATATTCCTGATCAACTTTCTTGATAAAATTGTCTCTAGGATTGGTTAGGGTTAGGGTTAGGGTTAGGGTTAGGGTTAGGGTTAGCTTTTTTTTGTACATGTTTTATTATTCCTGATATTCCTGATCAACTTTCTTGATAAAATTGTCTCTAGGATTGGTTAGGGTTAGGGTTAGGGTTAGGGTTAGGGTTAGCTTTTTTTTCTACATGCTTGATTATTACTGATATTCCTGATCAACTTTCTTGATAAAATTGTCTCTAGGATTGGTTAGGGTTAGGGTTAGGGTTAGGGTTAGGGTTAGCTTTTTTTTGTACATGCTTTATTATTACTGATATTCCTGATCAACTTTCTTGATAAAATTGTCTCTAGGATTGGTTAGGGTTAGGGTTAGGGTTAGGGTTAGGGTTAGGGTTAGGGTTAGCTTTTTTTTGTACATGTTTTATTATTCCTGATATTCCTGATCAACTTTCTTGATAAAATTGTCTCTAGGATTGATTCGGGTTAGGGTTAGGGTTAGGGTTAGGGTTAGCTTTTTTTTGTACATGCTTTATTATTACTGATATTCCTGATCAACTTTCTTGATAAAATTGTCTCTAGGATTGGTTAGGGTTAGGGTTAGGGTTAGGGTTAGGGTTAGGGTTAGCTTTTTTTTGTACATGCTTTATTATTACTGATATTCCTGATCAACTTTCTTGATAAAATTGTCTCTAGGATTGATTAGGGTTAGGGTTAGGGTTAGGGTTAGGGTTAGCTTTTTTTTGTACATGCTTGATTATTACTGATATTCCTGATCAACTTTCTTGATAAAATTGTCTCTAGGATTGGTTAGGGTTAGGGTTAGGGTTAGGGTTAGGGTTAGCTTTTTTTTGTACATGCTTTATTATTACTGATATTCCTGATCAACTTTCTTGATAAAATTGTCTCTAGGATTGGTTAGGGTTAGGGTTAGGGTTAGGGTTAGGGTTAGGGTTAGCTTTTTTTTGTACATGCTTGATTATTACTGATATTCCTGATCAACTTTCTTGATAAAATTGTCTCTAGGATTGATTAGGGTTAGGGTTAGGGTTAGGGTTAGCTTTTTTTTGTACATGCTTGATTATTACTGATATTCCTGATCAACTTTCTTGATAAAATTGTCTCTAGGATTGGTTAGGGTTAGGGTTAGGGTTAGGGTTAGGGTTAGGGTTAGCTTTTTTTTGTACATGCTTGATTATTACTGATATTCCTGATCAACTTTCTTGATAAAATTGTCTCTAGGATTGATTAGGGTTAGGGTTAGGGTTAGGGTTAGCTTTTTTTTGTACATGCTTGATTATTACTGATATTCCTGATCAACTTTCTTGATAAAATTGTCTCTAGGATTGATTAGGGTTAGGGTTAGGGTTAGGGTTAGCTTTTTTTTGTACATGCTTGATTATTACTGATATTCCTGATCAACTTTCTTGATAAAATTGTCTCTAGGATTGGTTAGGGTTAGGGTTAGGGTTAGGGTTAGGGTTAGCTTTTTTTTGTACATGCTTGATTATTACTGATATTCCTGATCAACTTTCTTGATAAAATTGTCTCTAGGATTGATTAGGGTTAGGGTTAGGGTTAGGGTTAGCTTTTTTTTGTACATGCTTGATTATTACTGATATTCCTGATCAACTTTCTTGATAAAATTGTCTCTAGGATTGGTTAGGGTTAGGGTTAGGGTTAGGGTTAGGGTTAGCTTTTTTTTGTACATGCTTGATTATTACTGATATTCCTGATCAACTTTCTTGATAAAATTGTCTCTAGGATTGGTTAGGGTTAGGGTTAGGGTTAGGGTTAGGGTTAGGGTTAGCTTTTTTTTGTACATGCTTGATTATTACTGATATTCCTGATCAACTTTCTTGATAAAATTGTCTCTAGGATTGATTAGGGTTAGGGTTAGGGTTAGGGTTAGCTTTTTTTTGTACATGCTTGATTATTACTGATATTCCTGATCAACTTTCTTGATAAAATTGTCTCTAGGATTGGTTAGGGTTAGGGTTAGGGTTAGGGTTAGGGTTAGCTTTTTTTTGTACATGCTTGATTATTACTGATATTCCTGATCAACTTTCTTGATAAAATTGTCTCTAGGATTGGTTAGGGTTAGGGTTAGGGTTAGGGTTAGGGTTAGCTTTTTTTTCTACATGATTTATTATTACTGATATTCCTGATCAACTTTCTTGATAAAATTGTCTCTAGGATTGATTAGGGTTAGGGTTAGGGTTAGGGTTAGGGTTAGCTTTTTTTTGTACATGCTTGATTATTACTGATATTCCTGATCAACTTTCTTGATAAAATTGTCTCTAGGATTGATTAGGGTTAGGGTTAGGGTTAGGGTTAGGGTTAGCTTTTTTTTGTACATGCTTGATTAT
The DNA here is from genome assembly GCF_053919585.1 of Euprymna scolopes. NCBI lineage: Eukaryota > Metazoa > Mollusca > Cephalopoda > Sepiida > Sepiolidae > Euprymna > Euprymna scolopes. Next base: position 128,922,812 of record NC_136527.1, on the reverse strand, counting down.
TACTGATATTCCTGATCAACTTTCTTGATAAAATTGTCTCTAGGATTGGTTAGGGTTAGGGTTAGGGTTAGGGTTAGCTTTTTTTTGTACATGCTTGATTATTACTGATATTCCTGATCAACTTTCTTGATAAAATTGTCTCTAGGATTGGTTAGGGTTAGGGTTAGGGTTAGGGTTAGGGTTAGCTTTTTTTTGTACATGCTTGATTATTACTGATATTCCTGATCAACTTTCTTGATAAAATTGTCTCTAGGATTGGTTAGGGTTAGGGTTAGGGTTAGGGTTAGGGTTAGGGTTAGCTTTTTTTTGTACATGCTTGATTATTACTGATATTCCTGATCAACTTTCTTGATAAAATTGTCTCTAGGATTGGTTAGGGTTAGGGTTAGGGTTAGGGTTAGCTTTTTTTTGTACATGCTTGATTATTACTGATATTCCTGATCAACTTTCTTGATAAAATTGTCTCTAGGATTGGTTAGGGTTAGGGTTAGGGTTAGGGTTAGGGTTAGGGTTAGCTTTTTTTTGTACATGCTTGATTATTACTGATATTCCTGATCAACTTTCTTGATAAAATTGTCTCTAGGATTGGTTAGGGTTAGGGTTAGGGTTAGGGTTAGGGTTAGGGTTAGCTTTTTTTTGTACATGCTTGATTATTACTGATATTCCTGATCAACTTTCTTGATAAAATTGTCTCTAGGATTGATTAGGGTTAGGGTTAGGGTTAGGGTTAGCTTTTTTTTGTACATGCTTGATTATTACTGATATTCCTGATCAACTTTCTTGATAAAATTGTCTCTAGGATTGGTTAGGGTTAGGGTTAGGGTTAGGGTTAGGGTTAGCTTTTTTTTGTACATGCTTGATTATTACTGATATTCCTGATCAACTTTCTTGATAAAATTGTCTCTAGGATTGGTTAGGGTTAGGGTTAGGGTTAGGGTTAGGGTTAGCTTTTTTTTCTACATGATTTATTATTACTGATATTCCTGATCAACTTTCTTGATAAAATTGTCTCTAGGATTGATTAGGGTTAGGGTTAGGGTTAGGGTTAGGGTTAGCTTTTTTTTGTACATGCTTGATTATTACTGATATTCCTGATCAACTTTCTTGATAAAATTGTCTCTAGGATTGATTAGGGTTAGGGTTAGGGTTAGGGTTAGGGTTAGCTTTTTTTTGTACATGCTTGATTATTACTGATATTCCTGATCAACTTTCTTGATAAAATTGTCTCTAGGATTGGTTAGGGTTAGGGTTAGGGTTAGGGTTAGCTTTTTTTTGTACATGCTTGATTATTACTGATATTCCTGATCAACTTTCTTGATAAAATTGTCTCTAGGATTGGTTAGGGTTAGGGTTAGGGTTAGGGTTAGGGTTAGCTTTTTTTTGTACATGCTTGATTATTACTGATATTCCTGATCAACTTTCTTGATAAAATTGTCTCTAGGATTGATTAGGGTTAGGGTTAGGGTTAGGGTTAGCTTTTTTTTGTACATGCTTGATTATTACTGATATTCCTGATCAACTTTCTTGATAAAATTGTCTCTAGGATTGGTTAGGGTTAGGGTTAGGGTTAGGGTTAGGGTTAGGGTTAGCTTTTTTTTGTACATGCTTTATTATTACTGATATTCCTGATCAACTTTCTTGATAAAATTGTCTCTAGGATTGATTAGGGTTAGGGTTAGGGTTAGGGTTAGGGTTAGCTTTTTTTTGTACATGCTTGATTATTACTGATATTCCTGATCAACTTTCTTGATAAAATTGTCTCTAGGATTGATTAGGGTTAGGGTTAGGGTTAGGGTTAGCTTTTTTTTGTACATGCTTGATTATTACTGATATTCCTGATCAACTTTCTTGATAAAATTGTCTCTAGGATTGATTAGGGTTAGGGTTAGGGTTAGGGTTAGCTTTTTTTTGTACATGCTTGATTATTACTGATATTCCTGATCAACTTTCTTGATAAAATTGTCTCTAGGATTGGTTAGGGTTAGGGTTAGGGTTAGGGTTAGGGTTAGCTTTTTTTTGTACATGCTTGATTATTACTGATATTCCTGATCAACTTTCTTGATAAAATTGTCTCTAGGATTGATTAGGGTTAGGGTTAGGGTTAGGGTTAGCTTTTTTTTGTACATGCTTGATTATTACTGATATTCCTGATCAACTTTCTTGATAAAATTGTCTCTAGGATTGGTTAGGGTTAGGGTTAGGGTTAGGGTTAGGGTTAGGGTTAGCTTTTTTTTGTACATGCTTTATTATTACTGATATTCCTGATCAACTTTCTTGATAAAATTGTCTCTAGGATTGGTTAGGGTTAGGGTTAGGGTTAGGGTTAGGGTTAGGGTTAGCTTTTTTTTGTACATGCTTTATTATTACTGATATTCCTGATCAACTTTCTTGATAAAATTGTCTCTAGGATTGGTTAGGGTTAGGGTTAGGGTTAGGGTTAGGGTTAGGGTTAGCTTTTTTTTGTACATGCTTGATTATTACTGATATTCCTGATCAACTTTCTTGATAAAATTGTCTCTAGGATTGGTTAGGGTTAGGGTTAGGGTTAGGGTTAGGGTTAGGGTTAGCTTTTTTTTGTACATGCTTGATTATTACTGATATTCCTGATCAACTTTCTTGATAAAATTGTCTCTAGGATTGATTAGGGTTAGGGTTAGGGTTAGGGTTAGCTTTTTTTTGTACATGCTTGATTATTACTGATATTCCTGATCAACTTTCTTGATAAAATTGTCTCTAGGATTGATTAGGGTTAGGGTTAGGGTTAGGGTTAGCTTTTTTTTGTACATGCTTGATTATTACTGATATTCCTGATCAACTTTCTTGATAAAATTGTCTCTAGGATTGGTTAGGGTTAGGGTTAGGGTTAGGGTTAGGGTTAGCTTTTTTTTGTACATGCTTGATTATTACTGATATTCCTGATCAACTTTCTTGATAAAATTGTCTCTAGGATTGGTTAGGGTTAGGGTTAGGGTTAGGGTTAGGGTTAGGGTTAGCTTTTTTTTGTACATGCTTGATTATTACTGATATTCCTGATCAACTTTCTTGATAAAATTGTCTCTAGGATTGATTAGGGTTAGGGTTAGGGTTAGGGTTAGCTTTTTTTTGTACATGCTTGATTATTACTGATATTCCTGATCAACTTTCTTGATAAAATTGTCTCTAGGATTGATTAGGGTTAGGGTTAGGGTTAGGGTTAGCTTTTTTTTGTACATGCTTGATTATTACTGATATTCCTGATCAACTTTCTTGATAAAATTGTCTCTAGGATTGGTTAGGGTTAGGGTTAGGGTTAGGGTTAGGGTTAGCTTTTTTTTGTACATGCTTGATTATTACTGATATTCCTGATCAACTTTCTTGATAAAATTGTCTCTAGGATTGGTTAGGGTTAGGGTTAGGGTTAGGGTTAGGGTTAGGGTTAGCTTTTTTTTGTACATGCTTGATTATTACTGATATTCCTGATCAACTTTCTTGATAAAATTGTCTCTAGGATTGATTAGGGTTAGGGTTAGGGTTAGGGTTAGCTTTTTTTTGTACATGCTTGATTATTACTGATATTCCTGATCAACTTTCTTGATAAAATTGTCTCTAGGATTGATTAGGGTTAGGGTTAGGGTTAGGGTTAGCTTTTTTTTGTACATGCTTGATTATTACTGATATTCCTGATCAACTTTCTTGATAAAATTGTCTCTTGGATTGGTTAGGGTTAGGGTTAGGGTTAGGGTTAGGGTTAGCTTTTTTTTGTACATGCTTGATTATTACTGATATTCCTGATCAACTTTCTTGATAAAATTGTCTCTAGGATTGGTTAGGGTTAGGGTTAGGGTTAGGGTTAGGGTTAGGGTTAGCTTTTTTTTGTACATGCTTGATTATTACTGATATTCCTGATCAACTTTCTTGATAAAATTGTCTCTAGGATTGATTAGGGTTAGGGTTAGGGTTAGGGTTAGCTTTTTTTTGTACATGCTTGATTATTACTGATATTCCTGATCAACTTTCTTGATAAAATTGTCTCTAGGATTGGTTAGGGTTAGGGTTAGGGTTAGGGTTAGGGTTAGCTTTTTTTTGTACATGCTTGATTATTACTGATATTCCTGATCAACTTTCTTGATAAAATTGTCTCTAGGATTGGTTAGGGTTAGGGTTAGGGTTAGGGTTAGGGTTAGGGTTAGCTTTTTTTTGTACATGCTTTATTATTACTGATATTCCTGATCAACTTTCTTGATAAAATTGTCTCTAGGATTGGTTAGGGTTAGGGTTAGGGTTAGGGTTAGGGTTAGGGTTAGCTTTTTTTTGTACATGCTTGATTATTACTGATATTCCTGATCAACTTTCTTGATAAAATTGTCTCTAGGATTGATTAGGGTTAGGGTTAGGGTTAGGGTTAGCTTTTTTTTGTACATGCTTGATTATTACTGATATTCCTGATCAACTTTCTTGATAAAATTGTCTCTAGGATTGGTTAGGGTTAGGGTTAGGGTTAGGGTTAGGGTTAGGGTTAGCTTTTTTTTGTACATGCTTGATTATTACTGATATTCCTGATCAACTTTCTTGATAAAATTGTCTCTAGGATTGATTAGGGTTAGGGTTAGGGTTAGGGTTAGCTTTTTTTTGTACATGCTTGATTATTACTGATATTCCTGATCAACTTTCTTGATAAAATTGTCTCTAGGATTGGTTAGGGTTAGGGTTAGGGTTAGGGTTAGGGTTAGCTTTTTTTTGTACATGCTTGATTATTACTGATATTCCTGATCAACTTTCTTGATAAAATTGTCTCTAGGATTGGTTAGGGTTAGGGTTAGGGTTAGGGTTAGGGTTAGGGTTAGCTTTTTTTTGTACATGCTTTATTATTACTGATATTCCTGATCAACTTTCTTGATAAAATTGTCTCTAGGATTGGTTAGGGTTAGGGTTAGGGTTAGGGTTAGGGTTAGGGTTAGCTTTTTTTTGTACATGCTTGATTATTACTGATATTCCTGATCAACTTTCTTGATAAAATTGTCTCTAGGATTGATTAGGGTTAGGGTTAGGGTTAGGGTTAGCTTTTTTTTGTACATGCTTGATTATTACTGATATTCCTGATCAACTTTCTTGATAAAATTGTCTCTAGGATTGGTTAGGGTTAGGGTTAGGGTTAGGGTTAGGGTTAGGGTTAGCTTTTTTTTGTACATGCTTGATTATTACTGATATTCCTGATCAACTTTCTTGATAAAATTGTCTCTAGGATTGATTAGGGTTAGGGTTAGGGTTAGGGTTAGCTTTTTTTTGTACATGCTTGATTATTACTGATATTCCTGATCAACTTTCTTGATAAAATTGTCTCTAGGATTGGTTAGGGTTAGGGTTAGGGTTAGGGTTAGGGTTAGCTTTTTTTTGTACATGCTTGATTATTACTGATATTCCTGATCAACTTTCTTGATAAAATTGTCTCTAGGATTGGTTAGGGTTAGGGTTAGGGTTAGGGTTAGGGTTAGGGTTAGCTTTTTTTTGTACATGCTTTATTATTACTGATATTCCTGATCAACTTTCTTGATAAAATTGTCTCTAGGATTGGTTAGGGTTAGGGTTAGGGTTAGGGTTAGGGTTAGGGTTAGCTTTTTTTTGTACATGCTTGATTATTACTGATATTCCTGATCAACTTTCTTGATAAAATTGTCTCTAGGATTGGTTAGGGTTAGGGTTAGGGTTAGGGTTAGGGTTAGCTTTTTTTTGTACATGCTTGATTATTACTGATATTCCTGATCAACTTTCTTGATAAAATTGTCTCTAGGATTGGTTAGGGTTAGGGTTAGGGTTAGGGTTAGGGTTAGGGTTAGCTTTTTTTTGTACATGCTTGATTATTACTGATATTCCTGATCAACTTTCTTGATAAAATTGTCTCTAGGATTGGTTAGGGTTAGGGTTAGGGTTAGGGTTAGGGTTAGGGTTAGCTTTTTTTTGTACATGCTTGATTATTACTGATATTCCTGATCAACTTTCTTGATAAAATTGTCTCTAGGATTGATTAGGGTTAGGGTTAGGGTTAGGGTTAGCTTTTTTTTGTACATGCTTGATTATTACTGATATTCCTGATCAACTTTCTTGATAAAATTGTCTCTAGGATTGGTTAGGGTTAGGGTTAGGGTTAGGGTTAGGGTTAGCTTTTTTTTGTACATGCTTGATTATTACTGATATTCCTGATCAACTTTCTTGATAAAATTGTCTCTAGGATTGATTAGGGTTAGGGTTAGGGTTAGGGTTAGCTTTTTTTTGTACATGCTTGATTATTACTGATATTCCTGATCAACTTTCTTGATAAAATTGTCTCTAGGATTGATTAGGGTTAGGGTTAGGGTTAGGGTTAGCTTTTTTTTGTACATGCTTGATTATTACTGATATTCCTGATCAACTTTCTTGATAAAATTGTCTCTAGGATTGGTTAGGGTTAGGGTTAGGGTTAGGGTTAGCTTTTTTTTGTACATGCTTGATTATTACTGATATTCCTGATCAACTTTCTTGATAAAATTGTCTCTAGGATTGGTTAGGGTTAGGGTTAGGGTTAGGGTTAGCTTTTTTTTGTACATGCTTGATTATTACTGATATTCCTGATCAACTTTCTTGATAAAATTGTCTCTAGGATTGGTTAGGGTTAGGGTTAGGGTTAGCTTTTTTTTGTACATGCTTGATTATTACTGATATTCCTGATCAACTTTCTTGATAAAATTGTCTCTAGGATTGGTTAGGGTTAGGGTTAGGGTTAGGGTTAGCTTTTTTTTGTACATGCTTGATTATTACTGATATTCCTGATCAACTTTCTTGATAAAATTGTCTCTAGGATTGGTTAGGGTTAGGGTTAGGGTTAGCTTTTTTTTGTACATGCTTGATTATTACTGATATTCCTGATCAACTTTCTTGATAAAATTGTCTCTAGGATTGGTTAGGGTTAGGGTTAGGGTTAGCTTTTTTTTGTACATGCTTGATTATTACTGATATTCCTGATCAACTTTCTTGATAAAATTGTCTCTAGGATTGGTTAGGGTTAGGGTTAGGGTTAGGGTTAGCTTTTTTTTGTACATGCTTGATTATTACTGATATTCCTGATCAACTTTCTTGATAAAATTGTCTCTAGGATTGGTTAGGGTTAGGGTTAGGGTTAGGGTTAGGGTTAGGGTTAGCTTTTTTTTGTACATGCTTGATTATTACTGATATTCCTGATCAACTTTCTTGATAAAATTGTCTCTAGGATTGGTTAGGGTTAGGGTTAGGGTTAGGGTTAGCTTTTTTTTGTACATGCTTGATTATTACTGATATTCCTGATCAACTTTCTTGATAAAATTGTCTCTAGGATTGGTTAGGGTTAGGGTTAGGGTTAGGGTTAGCTTTTTTTTGTACATGCTTGATTATTACTGATATTCCTGATCAACTTTCTTGATAAAATTGTCTCTAGGATTGGTTAGGGTTAGGGTTAGGGTTAGGGTTAGGGTTAGGGTTAGCTTTTTTTTGTACATGCTTGATTATTACTGATATTCCTGATCAACTTTCTTGATAAAATTGTCTCTAGGATTGGTTAGGGTTAGGGTTAGGGTTAGGGTTAGGGTTAGGGTTAGCTTTTTTTTGTACATGCTTGATTATTACTGATATTCCTGATCAACTTTCTTGATAAAATTGTCTCTAGGATTGGTTAGGGTTAGGGTTAGGGTTAGGGTTAGGGTTAGGGTTAGCTTTTTTTTGTACATGCTTGATTATTACTGATATTCCTGATCAACTTTCTTGATAAAATTGTCTCTAGGATTGGTTAGGGTTAGGGTTAGGGTTAGGGTTAGGGTTAGCTTTTTTTTGTACATGCTTGATTATTACTGATATTCCTGATCAACTTTCTTGATAAAATTGTCTCTAGGATTGGTTAGGGTTAGGGTTAGGGTTAGGGTTAGGGTTAGGGTTAGCTTTTTTTTGTACATGCTTGATTATTACTGATATTCCTGATCAACTTTCTTGATAAAATTGTCTCTAGGATTGGTTAGGGTTAGGGTTAGGGTTAGGGTTAGCTTTTTTTTGTACATGCTTGATTATTACTGATATTCCTGATCAACTTTCTTGATAAAATTGTCTCTAGGATTGGTTAGGGTTAGGGTTAGGGTTAGGGTTAGGGTTAGCTTTTTTTTGTACATGCTTGATTATTACTGATATTCCTGATCAACTTTCTTGATAAAATTGTCTCTAGGATTGGTTAGGGTTAGGGTTAGGGTTAGGGTTAGGGTTAGCTTTTTTTTGTACATGCTTGATTATTACTGATATTCCTGATCAACTTTCTTGATAAAATTGTCTCTAGGATTGGTTAGGGTTAGGGTTAGGGTTAGGGTTAGGGTTAGGGTTAGCTTTTTTTTGTACATGCTTGATTATTACTGATATTCCTGATCAACTTTCTTGATAAAATTGTCTCTAGGATTGGTTAGGGTTAGGGTTAGGGTTAGGGTTAGGGTTAGGGTTAGCTTTTTTTTGTACATGCTTGATTATTACTGATATTCCTGATCAACTTTCTTGATAAAATTGTCTCTAGGATTGGTTAGGGTTAGGGTTAGGGTTAGGGTTAGGGTTAGGGTTAGCTTTTTTTTGTACATGCTTGATTATTACTGATATTCCTGATCAACTTTCTTGATAAAATTGTCTCTAGGATTGGTTAGGGTTAGGGTTAGGGTTAGGGTTAGGGTTAGGGTTAGCTTTTTTTTGTACATGCTTGATTATTACTGATATTCCTGATCAACTTTCTTGATAAAATTGTCTCTAGGATTGGTTAGGGTTAGGGTTAGGGTTAGGGTTAGGGTTAGGGTTAGCTTTTTTTTGTACATGCTTGATTATTACTGATATTCCTGATCAACTTTCTTGATAAAATTGTCTCTAGGATTGGTTAGGGTTAGGGTTAGGGTTAGGGTTAGGGTTAGGGTTAGCTTTTTTTTGTACATGCTTGATTATTACTGATATTCCTGATCAACTTTCTTGATAAAATTGTCTCTAGGATTGGTTAGGGTTAGGGTTAGGGTTAGGGTTAGGGTTAGGGTTAGCTTTTTTTTGTACATGCTTGATTATTACTGATATTCCTGATCAACTTTCTTGATAAAATTGTCTCTAGGATTGGTTAGGGTTAGGGTTAGGGTTAGGGTTAGCTTTTTTTTGTACATGCTTGATTATTACTGATATTCCTGATCAACTTTCTTGATAAAATTGTCTCTAGGATTGGTTAGGGTTAGGGTTAGGGTTAGGGTTAGGGTTAGCTTTTTTTTGTACATGCTTGATTATTACTGATATTCCTGATCAACTTTCTTGATAAAATTGTCTCTAGGATTGGTTAGGGTTAGGGTTAGGGTTAGGGTTAGCTTTTTTTTGTACATGCTTGATTATTACTGATATTCCTGATCAACTTTCTTGATAAAATTGTCTCTAGGATTGGTTAGGGTTAGGGTTAGGGTTAGGGTTAGGGTTAGCTTTTTTTTGTACATGCTTGATTATTACTGATATTCCTGATCAACTTTCTTGATAAAATTGTCTCTAGGATTGGTTAGGGTTAGGGTTAGGGTTAGGGTTAGGGTTAGCTTTTTTTTGTACATGCTTGATTATTACTGATATTCCTGATCAACTTTCTTGATAAAATTGTCTCTAGGATTGATTAGGGTTAGGGTTAGGGTTAGGGTTAGGGTTAGGGTTAGCTTTTTTTTGTACATGCTTGATTATTACTGATATTCCTGATCAACTTTCTTGATAAAATTGTCTCTAGGATTGGTTAGGGTTAGGGTTAGGGTTAGGGTTAGGGTTAGCTTTTTTTTGTACATGCTTGATTATTACTGATATTCCTGATCAACTTTCTTGATAAAATTGTCTCTAGGATTGGTTAGGGTTAGGGTTAGGGTTAGGGTTAGGGTTAGGGTTAGCTTTTTTTTGTACATGCTTGATTATTACTGATATTCCTGATCAACTTTCTTGATAAAATTGTCTCTAGGATTGATTAGGGTTAGGGTTAGGGTTAGGGTTAGGGTTAGGGTTAGCTTTTTTTTGTACATGCTTGATTATTACTGATATTCCTGATCAACTTTCTTGATAAAATTGTCTCTAGGATTGGTTAGGGTTAGGGTTAGGGTTAGGGTTAGGGTTAGCTTTTTTTTGTACATGCTTGATTATTACTGATATTCCTGATCAACTTTCTTGATAAAATTGTCTCTAGGATTGGTTAGGGTTAGGGTTAGGGTTAGGGTTAGGGTTAGGGTTAGCTTTTTTTTGTACATGCTTGATTATTACTGATATTCCTGATCAACTTTCTTGATAAAATTGTCTCTAGGATTGATTAGGGTTAGGGTTAGGGTTAGGGTTAGGGTTAGGGTTAGCTTTTTTTTGTACATGCTTGATTATTACTGATATTCCTGATCAACTTTCTTGATAAAATTGTCTCTAGGATTGGTTAGGGTTAGGGTTAGGGTTAGGGTTAGGGTTAGCTTTTTTTTGTACATGCTTGATTATTACTGATATTCCTGATCAACTTTCTTGATAAAATTGTCTCTAGGATTGGTTAGGGTTAGGGTTAGGGTTAGGGTTAGGGTTAGGGTTAGCTTTTTTTTGTACATGCTTGATTATTACTGATATTCCTGATCAACTTTCTTGATAAAATTGTCTCTAGGATTGATTAGGGTTAGGGTTAGGGTTAGGGTTAGGGTTAGGGTTAGCTTTTTTTTGTACATGCTTGATTATTACTGATATTCCTGATCAACTTTCTTGATAAAATTGTCTCTAGGATTGGTTAGGGTTAGGGTTAGGGTTAGGGTTAGGGTTAGCTTTTTTTTGTACATGCTTGATTATTACTGATATTCCTGATCAACTTTCTTGATAAAATTGTCTCTAGGATTGATTAGGGTTAGGGTTAGGGTTAGGGTTAGGGTTAGGGTTAGCTTTTTTTTGTACATGCTTGATTATTACTGATATTCCTGATCAACTTTCTTGATAAAATTGTCTCTAGGATTGGTTAGGGTTAGGGTTAGGGTTAGGGTTAGGGTTAGCTTTTTTTTGTACATGCTTGATTATTACTGATATTCCTGATCAACTTTCTTGATAAAATTGTCTCTAGGATTGGTTAGGGTTAGGGTTAGGGTTAGGGTTAGGGTTAGGGTTAGCTTTTTTTTGTACATGCTTGATTATTACTGATATTCCTGATCAACTTTCTTGATAAAATTGTCTCTAGGATTGATTAGGGTTAGGGTTAGGGTTAGGGTTAGGGTTAGGGTTAGCTTTTTTTTGTACATGCTTGATTATTACTGATATTCCTGATCAACTTTCTTGATAAAATTGTCTCTAGGATTGGTTAGGGTTAGGGTTAGGGTTAGGGTTAGGGTTAGCTTTTTTTTGTACATGCTTGATTATTACTGATATTCCTGATCAACTTTCTTGATAAAATTGTCTCTAGGATTGATTAGGGTTAGGGTTAGGGTTAGGGTTAGGGTTAGGGTTAGCTTTTTTTTGTACATGCTTGATTATTACTGATATTCCTGATCAACTTTCTTGATAAAATTGTCTCTAGGATTGGTTAGGGTTAGGGTTAGGGTTAGGGTTAGCTTTTTTTTGTACATGCTTGATTATTACTGATATTCCTGATCAACTTTCTTGATAAAATTGTCTCTAGGATTGGTTAGGGTTAGGGTTAGGGTTAGGGTTAGGGTTAGCTTTTTTTTGTACATGCTTGATTATTACTGATATTCCTGATCAACTTTCTTGATAAAATTGTCTCTAGGATTGGTTAGGGTTAGGGTTAGGGTTAGGGTTAGGGTTAGGGTTAGCTTTTTTTTGTACATGCTTGATTATTACTGATATTCCTGATCAACTTTCTTGATAAAATTGTCTCTAGGATTGGTTAGGGTTAGGGTTAGGGTTAGGGTTAGCTTTTTTTTGTACATGCTTGATTATTACTGATATTCCTGATCAACTTTCTTGATAAAATTGTCTCTAGGATTGGTTAGGGTTAGGGTTAGGGTTAGGGTTAGGGTTAGGGTTAGCTTTTTTTTGTACATGCTTGATTATTACTGATATTCCTGATCAACTTTCTTGATAAAATTGTCTCTAGGATTGGTTAGGGTTAGGGTTAGGGTTAGGGTTAGGGTTAGCTTTTTTTTGTACATGCTTGATTATTACTGATATTCCTGATCAACTTTCTTGATAAAATTGTCTCTAGGATTGGTTAGGGTTAGGGTTAGGGTTAGGGTTAGGGTTAGGGTTAGCTTTTTTTTGTACATGCTTGATTATTACTGATATTCCTGATCAACTTTCTTGATAAAATTGTCTCTAGGATTGGTTAGGGTTAGGGTTAGGGTTAGGGTTAGGGTTAGGGTTAGCTTTTTTTTGTACATGCTTGATTATTACTGATATTCCTGATCAACTTTCTTGATAAAATTGTCTCTAGGATTGGTTAGGGTTAGGGTTAGGGTTAGGGTTAGGGTTAGCTTTTTTTTGTACATGCTTGATTATTACTGATATTCCTGATCAACTTTCTTGATAAAATTGTCTCTAGGATTGGTTAGGGTTAGGGTTAGGGTTAGGGTTAGGGTTAGGGTTAGCTTTTTTTTGTACATGCTTGATTATTACTGATATTCCTGATCAACTTTCTTGATAAAATTGTCTCTAGGATTGGTTAGGGTTAGGGTTAGGGTTAGGGTTAGCTTTTTTTTGTACATGCTTGATTATTACTGATATTCCTGATCAACTTTCTTGATAAAATTGTCTCTAGGATTGGTTAGGGTTAGGGTTAGGGTTAGGGTTAGGGTTAGGGTTAGCTTTTTTTTGTACATGCTTGATTATTACTGATATTCCTGATCAACTTTCTTGATAAAATTGTCTCTAGGATTGATTAGGGTTAGGGTTAGGGTTAGGGTTAGGGTTAGGGTTAGCTTTTTTTTGTACATGCTTGATTATTACTGATATTCCTGATCAACTTTCTTGATAAAATTGTCTCTAGGATTGGTTAGGGTTAGGGTTAGGGTTAGGGTTAGGGTTAGGGTTAGCTTTTTTTTGTACATGCTTGATTATTACTGATATTCCTGATCAACTTTCTTGATAAAATTGTCTCTAGGATTGGTTAGGGTTAGGGTTAGGGTTAGGGTTAGCTTTTTTTTGTACATGCTTGATTATTACTGATATTCCTGATCAACTTTCTTGATAAAATTGTCTCTAGGATTGGTTAGGGTTAGGGTTAGGGTTAGGGTTAGGGTTAGCTTTTTTTTGTACATGCTTGATTATTACTGATATTCCTGATCAACTTTCTTGATAAAATTGTCTCTAGGATTGGTTAGGGTTAGGGTTAGGGTTAGGGTTAGGGTTAGGGTTAGCTTTTTTTTGTACATGCTTGATTATTACTGATATTCCTGATCAACTTTCTTGATAAAATTGTCTCTAGGATTGGTTAGGGTTAGGGTTAGGGTTAGGGTTAGGGTTAGGGTTAGCTTTTTTTTGTACATGCTTGATTATTACTGATATTCCTGATCAACTTTCTTGATAAAATTGTCTCTAGGATTGATTAGGGTTAGGGTTAGGGTTAGGGTTAGGGTTAGGGTTAGCTTTTTTTTGTACATGCTTGATTATTACTGATATTCCTGATCAACTTTCTTGATAAAATTGTCTCTAGGATTGGTTAGGGTTAGGGTTAGGGTTAGGGTTAGGGTTAGCTTTTTTTTGTACATGCTTGATTATTACTGATATTCCTGATCAACTTTCTTGATAAAATTGTCTCTAGGATTGGTTAGGGTTAGGGTTAGGGTTAGGGTTAGGGTTAGGGTTAGCTTTTTTTTGTACATGCTTGATTATTACTGATATTCCTGATCAACTTTCTTGATAAAATTGTCTCTAGGATTGGTTAGGGTTAGGGTTAGGGTTAGGGTTAGGGTTAGCTTTTTTTTGTACATGCTTTCTTATTACTGATATTCCTGATCAACTTTCTTGATAAAATTGTCTCTAGGATTGGTTAGGGTTAGGGTTAGGGTTAGGGTTAGGGTTAGCTTTTTTTTGTACATGCTTGATTATTACTGATATTCCTGATCAACTTTCTTGATAAAATTGTCTCTAGGATTGGTTAGGGTTAGGGTTAGGGTTAGGGTTAGGGTTAGGGTTAGCTTTTTTTTGTACATGCTTGATTATTACTGATATTCCTGATCAACTTTCTTGATAAAATTGTCTCTAGGATTGATTAGGGTTAGGGTTAGGGTTAGGGTTAGGGTTAGGGTTAGCTTTTTTTTGTACATGCTTGATTATTACTGATATTCCTGATCAACTTTCTTGATAAAATTGTCTCTAGGATTGGTTAGGGTTAGGGTTAGGGTTAGGGTTAGGGTTAGGGTTAGCTTTTTTTTGTACATGCTTGATTATTACTGATATTCCTGATCAACTTTCTTGATAAAATTGTCTCTAGGATTGGTTAGGGTTAGGGTTAGGGTTAGGGTTAGGGTTAGCTTTTTTTTGTACATGCTTGATTATTACTGATATTCCTGATCAACTTTCTTGATAAAATTGTCTCTAGGATTGGTTAGGGTTAGGGTTAGGGTTAGGGTTAGGGTTAGCTTTTTTTTGTACATGCTTGATTATTACTGATATTCCTGATCAACTTTCTTGATAAAATTGTCTCTAGGATTGGTTAGGGTTAGGGTTAGGGTTAGGGTTAGGGTTAGCTTTTTTTTGTACATGCTTGATTATTACTGATATTCCTGATCAACTTTCTTGATAAAATTGTCTCTAGGATTGGTTAGGGTTAGGGTTAGGGTTAGGGTTAGGGTTAGCTTTTTTTTGTACATGCTTGATTATTACTGATATTCCTGATCAACTTTCTTGATAAAATTGTCTCTAGGATTGGTTAGGGTTAGGGTTAGGGTTAGGGTTAGGGTTAGGGTTAGCTTTTTTTTGTACATGCTTGATTATTACTGATATTCCTGATCAACTTTCTTGATAAAATTGTCTCTAGGATTGGTTAGGGTTAGGGTTAGGGTTAGGGTTAGGGTTAGCTTTTTTTTGTACATGCTTTCTTATTACTGATATTCCTGATCAACTTTCTTGATAAAATTGTCTCTAGGATTGGTTAGGGTTAGGGTTAGGGTTAGGGTTAGGGTTAGCTTTTTTTTGTACATGCTTGATTATTACTGATATTCCTGATCAACTTTCTTGATAAAATTGTCTCTAGGATTGGTTAGGGTTAGGGTTAGGGTTAGGGTTAGGGTTAGGGTTAGCTTTTTTTTGTACATGCTTGATTATTACTGATATTCCTGATCAACTTTCTTGATAAAATTGTCTCTAGGATTGGTTAGGGTTAGGGTTAGGGTTAGGGTTAGGGTTAGCTTTTTTTTGTACATGCTTGATTATTACTGATATTCCTGATCAACTTTCTTGATAAAATTGTCTCTAGGATTGGTTAGGGTTAGGGTTAGGGTTAGGGTTAGGGTTAGGGTTAGCTTTTTTTTGTACATGCTTGATTATTACTGATATTCCTGATCAACTTTCTTGATAAAATTGTCTCTAGGATTGGTTAGGGTTAGGGTTAGGGTTAGGGTTAGGGTTAGGGTTAGCTTTTTTTTGTACATGCTTGATTATTACTGATATTCCTGATCAACTTTCTTGATAAAATTGTCTCTAGGATTGGTTAGGGTTAGGGTTAGGGTTAGGGTTAGGGTTAGCTTTTTTTTGTACATGCTTGATTATTACTGATATTCCTGATCAACTTTCTTGATAAAATTGTCTCTAGGATTGGTTAGGGTTAGGGTTAGGGTTAGGGTTAGGGTTAGCTTTTTTTTGTACATGCTTGATTATTACTGATATTCCTGATCAACTTTCTTGATAAAATTGTCTCTAGGATTGGTTAGGGTTAGGGTTAGGGTTAGGGTTAGGGTTAGGGTTAGCTTTTTTTTGTACATGCTTGATTATTACTGATATTCCTGATCAACTTTCTTGATAAAATTGTCTCTAGGATTGGTTAGGGTTAGGGTTAGGGTTAGGGTTAGGGTTAGCTTTTTTTTGTACATGCTTTCTTATTACTGATATTCCTGATCAACTTTCTTGATAAAATTGTCTCTAGGATTGGTTAGGGTTAGGGTTAGGGTTAGGGTTAGGGTTAGCTTTTTTTTGTACATGCTTGATTATTACTGATATTCCTGATCAACTTTCTTGATAAAATTGTCTCTAGGATTGGTTAGGGTTAGGGTTAGGGTTAGGGTTAGGGTTAGGGTTAGCTTTTTTTTGTACATGCTTGATTATTACTGATATTCCTGATCAACTTTCTTGATAAAATTGTCTCTAGGATTGATTAGGGTTAGGGTTAGGGTTAGGGTTAGGGTTAGGGTTAGCTTTTTTTTGTACATGCTTGATTATTACTGATATTCCTGATCAACTTTCTTGATAAAATTGTCTCTAGGATTGGTTAGGGTTAGGGTTAGGGTTAGGGTTAGGGTTAGGGTTAGCTTTTTTTTGTACATGCTTGATTATTACTGATATTCCTGATCAACTTTCTTGATAAAATTGTCTCTAGGATTGGTTAGGGTTAGGGTTAGGGTTAGGGTTAGCTTTTTTTTGTACATGCTTGATTATTACTGATATTCCTGATCAACTTTCTTGATAAAATTGTCTCTAGGATTGGTTAGGGTTAGGGTTAGGGTTAGGGTTAGGGTTAGCTTTTTTTTGTACATGCTTGATTATTACTGATATTCCTGATCAACTTTCTTGATAAAATTGTCTCTAGGATTGGTTAGGGTTAGGGTTAGGGTTAGGGTTAGGGTTAGGGTTAGCTTTTTTTTGTACATGCTTGATTATTACTGATATTCCTGATCAACTTTCTTGATAAAATTGTCTCTAGGATTGGTTAGGGTTAGGGTTAGGGTTAGGGTTAGGGTTAGGGTTAGCTTTTTTTTGTACATGCTTGATTATTACTGATATTCCTGATCAACTTTCTTGATAAAATTGTCTCTAGGATTGATTAGGGTTAGGGTTAGGGTTAGGGTTAGGGTTAGGGTTAGCTTTTTTTTGTACATGCTTGATTATTACTGATATTCCTGATCAACTTTCTTGATAAAATTGTCTCTAGGATTGGTTAGGGTTAGGGTTAGGGTTAGGGTTAGGGTTAGGGTTAGCTTTTTTTTGTACATGCTTGATTATTACTGATATTCCTGATCAACTTTCTTGATAAAATTGTCTCTAGGATTGGTTAGGGTTAGGGTTAGGGTTAGGGTTAGCTTTTTTTTGTACATGCTTGATTATTACTGATATTCCTGATCAACTTTCTTGATAAAATTGTCTCTAGGATTGGTTAGGGTTAGGGTTAGGGTTAGGGTTAGGGTTAGCTTTTTTTTGTACATGCTTGATTATTACTGATATTCCTGATCAACTTTCTTGATAAAATTGTCTCTAGGATTGGTTAGGGTTAGGGTTAGGGTTAGGGTTAGGGTTAGGGTTAGCTTTTTTTTGTACATGCTTGATTATTACTGATATTCCTGATCAACTTTCTTGATAAAATTGTCTCTAGGATTGGTTAGGGTTAGGGTTAGGGTTAGGGTTAGCTTTTTTTTGTACATGCTTGATTATTACTGATATTCCTGATCAACTTTCTTGATAAAATTGTCTCTAGGATTGGTTAGGGTTAGGGTTAGGGTTAGGGTTAGGGTTAGGGTTAGCTTTTTTTTGTACATGCTTGATTATTACTGATATTCCTGATCAACTTTCTTGATAAAATTGTCTCTAGGATTGATTAGGGTTAGGGTTAGGGTTAGGGTTAGGGTTAGGGTTAGCTTTTTTTTGTACATGCTTGATTATTACTGATATTCCTGATCAACTTTCTTGATAAAATTGTCTCTAGGATTGGTTAGGGTTAGGGTTAGGGTTAGGGTTAGGGTTAGGGTTAGCTTTTTTTTGTACATGCTTGATTATTACTGATATTCCTGATCAACTTTCTTGATAAAATTGTCTCTAGGATTGGTTAGGGTTAGGGTTAGGGTTAGGGTTAGCTTTTTTTTGTACATGCTTGATTATTACTGATATTCCTGATCAACTTTCTTGATAAAATTGTCTCTAGGATTGGTTAGGGTTAGGGTTAGGGTTAGGGTTAGGGTTAGCTTTTTTTTGTACATGCTTGATTATTACTGATATTCCTGATCAACTTTCTTGATAAAATTGTCTCTAGGATTGGTTAGGGTTAGGGTTAGGGTTAGGGTTAGGGTTAGGGTTAGCTTTTTTTTGTACATGCTTGATTATTACTGATATTCCTGATCAACTTTCTTGATAAAATTGTCTCTAGGATTGGTTAGGGTTAGGGTTAGGGTTAGGGTTAGGGTTAGCTTTTTTTTGTACATGCTTGATTATTACTGATATTCCTGATCAACTTTCTTGATAAAATTGTCTCTAGGATTGGTTAGGGTTAGGGTTAGGGTTAGGGTTAGGGTTAGGGTTAGCTTTTTTTTGTACATGCTTGATTATTACTGATATTCCTGATCAACTTTCTTGATAAAATTGTCTCTAGGATTGGTTAGGGTTAGGGTTAGGGTTAGGGTTAGCTTTTTTTTGTACATGCTTGATTATTACTGATATTCCTGATCAACTTTCTTGATAAAATTGTCTCTAGGATTGGTTAGGGTTAGGGTTAGGGTTAGGGTTAGCTTTTTTTTGTACATGCTTGATTATTACTGATATTCCTGATCAACTTTCTTGATAAAATTGTCTCTAGGATTGGTTAGGGTTAGGGTTAGGGTTAGGGTTAGCTTTTTTTTGTACATGCTTGATTATTACTGATATTCCTGATCAACTTTCTTGATAAAATTGTCTCTAGGATTGGTTAGGGTTAGGGTTAGGGTTAGGGTTAGCTTTTTTTTGTACATGCTTGATTATTACTGATATTCCTGATCAACTTTCTTGATAAAATTGTCTCTAGGATTGGTTAGGGTTAGGGTTAGGGTTAGGGTTAGGGTTAGCTTTTTTTTGTACATGCTTTATTATTACTGATATTCCTGATCAACTTTCTTGATAAAATTGTCTCTAGGATTGGTTAGGGTTAGGGTTAGGGTTAGGGTTAGCTTTTTTTTGTACATGCTTTATTATTACTGATATTCCTGATCAACTTTCTTGATAAAATTGTCTCTAGGATTGGTTAGGGTTAGGGTTAGGGTTAGGGTTAGCTTTTTTTTGTACATGCTTGATTATTACTGATATTCCTGATCAACTTTCTTGATAAAATTGTCTCTAGGATTGGTTAGGGTTAGGGTTAGGGTTAGGGTTAGCTTTTTTTTGTACATGCTTGATTATTACTGATATTCCTGATCAACTTTCTTGATAAAATTGTCTCTAGGATTGGTTAGGGTTAGGGTTAGGGTTAGGGTTAGGGTTAGGGTTAGCTTTTTTTTGTACATGCTTGATTATTACTGATGATCCTGATCAACTTTCTTGATAAAATTGTCTCTAGGATTGGTTAGGGTTAGGGTTAGGGTTAGGGTTAGGGTTAGCTTTTTTTTGTACATGCTTGATTATTACTGATATTCCTGATCAACTTTCTTGATAAAATTGTCTCTAGGATTGGTTAGGGTTAGGGTTAGGGTTAGGGTTAGGGTTAGGGTTAGCTTTTTTTTGTACATGCTTGATTATTACTGATATTCCTGATCAACTTTCTTGATAAAATTGTCTCTAGGATTGGTTAGGGTTAGGGTTAGGGTTAGGGTTAGCTTTTTTTTGTACATGCTTGATTATTACTGATATTCCTGATCAACTTTCTTGATAAAATTGTCTCTAGGATTGGTTAGGGTTAGGGTTAGGGTTAGGGTTAGCTTTTTTTTGTACATGCTTGATTATTACTGATATTCCTGATCAACTTTCTTGATAAAATTGTCTCTAGGATTGGTTAGGGTTAGGGTTAGGGTTAGGGTTAGGGTTAGCTTTTTTTTGTACATGCTTGATTATTACTGATATTCCTGATCAACTTTCTTGATAAAATTGTCTCTAGGATTGGTTAGGGTTAGGGTTAGGGTTAGGGTTAGCTTTTTTTTGTACATGCTTGATTATTACTGATATTCCTGATCAACTTTCTTGATAAAATTGTCTCTAGGATTGGTTAGGGTTAGGGTTAGGGTTAGGGTTAGCTTTTTTTTGTACATGCTTGATTATTACTGATATTCCTGATCAACTTTCTTGATAAAATTGTCTCTAGGATTGGTTAGGGTTAGGGTTAGGGTTAGGGTTAGGGTTAGCTTTTTTTTGTACATGCTTTATTATTACTGATATTCCTGATCAACTTTCTTGATAAAATTGTCTCTAGGATTGGTTAGGGTTAGGGTTAGGGTTAGGGTTAGGGTTAGGGTTAGCTTTTTTTTGTACATGCTTTATTATTACTGATATTCCTGATCAACTTTCTTGATAAAATTGTCTCTAGGATTGGTTAGGGTTAGGGTTAGGGTTAGGGTTAGGGTTAGGGTTAGCTTTTTTTTGTACATGCTTGATTATTACTGATATTCCTGATCAACTTTCTTGATAAAATTGTCTCTAGGATTGGTTAGGGTTAGGGTTAGGGTTAGGGTTAGCTTTTTTTTGTACATGCTTGATTATTACTGATATTCCTGATCAACTTTCTTGATAAAATTGTCTCTAGGATTGGTTAGGGTTAGGGTTAGGGTTAGGGTTAGCTTTTTTTTGTACATGCTTGATTATTACTGATATTCCTGATCAACTTTCTTGATAAAATTGTCTCTAGGATTGGTTAGGGTTAGGGTTAGGGTTAGGGTTAGGGTTAGCTTTTTTTTGTACATGCTTGATTATTACTGATATTCCTGATCAACTTTCTTGATAAAATTGTCTCTAGGATTGGTTAGGGTTAGGGTTAGGGTTAGGGTTAGCTTTTTTTTGTACATGCTTGATTATTACTGATATTCCTGATCAACTTTCTTGATAAAATTGTCTCTAGGATTGGTTAGGGTTAGGGTTAGGGTTAGGGTTAGCTTTTTTTTGTACATGCTTGATTATTACTGATATTCCTGATCAACTTTCTTGATAAAATTGTCTCTAGGATTGGTTAGGGTTAGGGTTAGGGTTAGGGTTAGGGTTAGCTTTTTTTTGTACATGCTTGATTATTACTGATATTCCTGATCAACTTTCTTGATAAAATTGTCTCTAGGATTGGTTAGGGTTAGGGTTAGGGTTAGGGTTAGCTTTTTTTTGTACATGCTTGATTATTACTGATATTCCTGATCAACTTTCTTGATAAAATTGTCTCTAGGATTGGTTAGGGTTAGGGTTAGGGTTAGGGTTAGCTTTTTTTTGTACATGCTTGATTATTACTGATATTCCTGATCAACTTTCTTGATAAAATTGTCTCTAGGATTGGTTAGGGTTAGGGTTAGGGTTAGGGTTAGGGTTAGCTTTTTTTTGTACATGCTTTATTATTACTGATATTCCTGATCAACTTTCTTGATAAAATTGTCTCTAGGATTGGTTAGGGTTAGGGTTAGGGTTAGGGTTAGGGTTAGGGTTAGCTTTTTTTTGTACATGCTTGATTATTACTGATATTCCTGATCAACTTTCTTGATAAAATTGTCTCTAGGATTGGTTAGGGTTAGGGTTAGGGTTAGGGTTAGCTTTTTTTTGTACATGCTTGATTATTACTGATATTCCTGATCAACTTTCTTGATAAAATTGTCTCTAGGATTGGTTAGGGTTAGGGTTAGGGTTAGGGTTAGGGTTAGCTTTTTTTTGTACATGCTTTATTATTACTGATATTCCTGATCAACTTTCTTGATAAAATTGTCTCTAGGATTGGTTAGGGTTAGGGTTAGGGTTAGGGTTAGGGTTAGGGTTAGCTTTTTTTTGTACATGCTTGATTATTACTGATATTCCTGATCAACTTTCTTGATAAAATTGTCTCTAGGATTGGTTAGGGTTAGGGTTAGGGTTAGGGTTAGCTTTTTTTTGTACATGCTTGATTATTACTGATATTCCTGATCAACTTTCTTGATAAAATTGTCTCTAGGATTGGTTAGGGTTAGGGTTAGGGTTAGGGTTAGCTTTTTTTTGTACATGCTTGATTATTACTGATATTCCTGATCAACTTTCTTGATAAAATTGTCTCTAGGATTGGTTAGGGTTAGGGTTAGGGTTAGGGTTAGGGTTAGCTTTTTTTTGTACATGCTTGATTATTACTGATATTCCTGATCAACTTTCTTGATAAAATTGTCTCTAGGATTGGTTAGGGTTAGGGTTAGGGTTAGGGTTAGCTTTTTTTTGTACATGCTTGATTATTACTGATATTCCTGATCAACTTTCTTGATAAAATTGTCTCTAGGATTGGTTAGGGTTAGGGTTAGGGTTAGGGTTAGCTTTTTTTTGTACATGCTTGATTATTACTGATATTCCTGATCAACTTTCTTGATAAAATTGTCTCTAGGATTGGTTAGGGTTAGGGTTAGGGTTAGGGTTAGGGTTAGCTTTTTTTTGTACATGCTTTATTATTACTGATATTCCTGATCAACTTTCTTGATAAAATTGTCTCTAGGATTGGTTAGGGTTAGGGTTAGGGTTAGGGTTAGGGTTAGGGTTAGCTTTTTTTTGTACATGCTTTATTATTACTGATATTCCTGATCAACTTTCTTGATAAAATTGTCTCTAGGATTGGTTAGGGTTAGGGTTAGGGTTAGGGTTAGGGTTAGCTTTTTTTTGTACATGCTTGATTATTACTGATATTCCTGATCAACTTTCTTGATAAAATTGTCTCTAGGATTGATTAGGGTTAGGGTTAGGGTTAGGGTTAGGGTTAGCTTTTTTTTGTACATGCTTTATTATTACTGATATTCCTGATCAACTTTCTTGATAAAATTGTCTCTAGGATTGGTTAGGGTTAGGGTTAGGGTTAGGGTTAGGGTTAGCTTTTTTTTGTACATGCTTTATTATTACTGATATTCCTGATCAACTTTCTTGATAAAATTGTCTCTAGGATTGGTTAGGGTTAGGGTTAGGGTTAGGGTTAGGGTTAGCTTTTTTTTGTACATGCTCTATTATTACTGATATTCCTGATCAACTTTCTTGATAAAATTGTCTCTAGGATTGGTTAGGGTTAGGGTTAGGGTTAGGGTTAGGGTTAGGCTTTTTTTTTCTACATGCTTTATTATTACTGATATTCCTGATCAACTTTCTTGATAAAATTGTCTCTAGGATTGGTTAGGGTTAGGGTTAGGGTTAGGGTTAGGGTTAGGGTTAGCTTTTTTTTGTACATGCTCTATTATTACTGATATTCCTGATCAACTTTCTTGATAAAATTGTCTCTAGGATTGGTTAGGGTTAGGGTTAGGGTTAGGGTTAGGGTTAGCTTTTTTTTGTACATGCTCTATTATTACTGATATTCCTGATCAACTTTCTTGATAAAATTGTCTCTAGGATTGATTAGGGTTAGGGTTAGGGTTAGGGTTAGGGTTAGCTTTTTTTTGTACATGCTCTATTATTACTGATATTCCTGATCAACTTTCTTGATAAAATTGTCTCTAGGATTGGTTAGGGTTAGGGTTAGGGTTAGGGTTAGGGTTAGCTTTTTTTTGTACATGCTCTATTATTACTGATATTTCTGATCAACTTTCTTGATAAAATTGTCTCTAGGATTGGTTAGGGTTAGGGTTAGGGTTAGGGTTAGGGTTAGGGTTAGGGTTAGCGTTAGCTTTTTTTTGTACATGCTCTATTATTACTGATATTCCTGATCAACTTTCTTGATAAAATTGTCTCTAGGATTGGTTAGGGTTAGGGTTAGGGTTAGGGTTAGGGTTAGGGTTAGGGTTAGGGTTAGCTTTTTTTTGTACATGCTCTATTATTACTGATATTCCTGATCAACTTTCTTGATAAAATTGTCTCTAGGATTGGTTAGGGTTAGGGTTAGGGTTAGGGTTAGGGTTAGCTTTTTTTTTGTACATGCTCTATTATTACTGATATTCCTGATCAACTTTCTTGATAAAATTGTCTCTAGGATTGATTAGGGTTAGGGTTAGGGTTAGGGTTAGGGTTAGCTTTTTTTTGTACATGCTCTATTATTACTGATATTCCTGATCAACTTTCTTGATAAAATTGTCTCTAGGATTGGTTAGGGTTAGGGTTAGGGTTAGGGTTAGTTAGCTTTTTTTTGTACATGCTCTATTATTACTGATATTTCTGATCAACTTTCTTGATAAAATTGTCTCTAGGATTGGTTAGGGTTAGGGTTAGGGTTAGGGTTAGGGTTAGGGTTAGGGTTAGCGTTAGCTTTTTTTTGTACATGCTCTATTATTACTGATATTCCTGATCAACTTTCTTGATAAAATTGTCTCTAGGATTGGTTAGGGTTAGGGTTAGGGTTAGGGTTAGGGTTAGGGTTAGGGTTAGGGTTAGCTTTTTTTTGTACATGCTCTATTATTACTGATATTCCTGATCAACTTTCTTGATAAAATTGTCTCTAGGATTGGTTAGGGTTAGGGTTAGGGTTAGGGTTAGGGTTAGCTTTTTTTTGTACATGCTCTATTATTACTGATATTCCTGATCAACTTTCTTGATAAAATTGTCTCTAGGATTGGTTAGGGTTAGGGTTAGGGTTAGGGTTAGGGTTAGCTTTTTTTTGTACATGCTTTATTATTACTGATATTCCTGATCAACTTTCTTGATAAAATTGTCTCTAGGATTGGTTAGGGTTAGGGTTAGGGTTAGGGTTAGGGTTAGCTTTTTTTTGTACATGCTCTATTATTACTGATATTCCTGATCAACTTTCTTGATAAAATTGTCTCTAGGATTGGTTAGGGTTAGGGTTAGGGTTAGGGTTAGGGTTAGGGTTAGGGTTAGGGTTAGCTTTTTTTTGTACATGCTCTATTATTACTGATATTCCTGATCAACTTTCTTGATAAAATTGTCTCTAGGATTGGTTAGGGTTAGGGTTAGGGTTAGGGTTAGGGTTAGGGTTAGGGTTAGGGTTAGCTTTTTTTTGTACATGCTCTATTATTACTGATATTCCTGATCAACTTTCTTGATAAAATTGTCTCTAGGATTGGTTAGGGTTAGGGTTAGGGTTAGGGTTAGGGTTAGCTTTTTTTTGTACATGCTCTATTATTACTGATATTCCTGATCAACTTTCTTGATAAAATTGTCTCTAGGATTGGTTAGGGTTAGGGTTAGGGTTAGGGTTAGGGTTAGCTTTTTTTTGTACATGCTCTATTATTACTGATATTCCTGATCAACTTTCTTGATAAAATTGTCTCTAGGATTGGTTAGGGTTAGGGTTAGGGTTAGGGTTAGGGTTAGCTTTTTTTTGTACATGTTTTATTATTACTGATATTCCTGATCAACTTTCTTGATAAAATTGTCTCTAGGATTGGTTAGGGTTAGGGTTAGGGTTAGGGTTAGGGTTAGCTTTTTTTTGTACATGCTCTATTATTACTGATATTCCTGATCAACTTTCTTGATAAAATTGTCTCTAGGATTGGTTAGGGTTAGGGTTAGGGTTAGGGTTAGGGTTAGGGTTAGGGTTAGGGTTAGCTTTTTTTTGTACATGCTCTATTATTACTGATATTCCTGATCAACTTTCTTGATAAAATTGTCTCTAGGATTGGTTAGGGTTAGGGTTAGGGTTAGGGTTAGGGTTAGCTTTTTTTTGTACATGCTCTATTATTACTGATATTCCTGATCAACTTTCTTGATAAAATTGTCTCTAGGATTGGTTAGGGTTAGGGTTAGGGTTAGGGTTAGGGTTAGCTTTTTTTTGTACATGCTCTATTATTACTGATATTCCTGATCAACTTTCTTGATAAAATTGTCTCTAGGATTGGTTAGGGTTAGGGTTAGGGTTAGGGTTAGGGTTAGCTTTTTTTTGTACATGCTCTATTATTACTGATATTCCTGATCAACTTTCTTGATAAAATTGTCTCTAGGATTGGTTAGGGTTAGGGTTAGGGTTAGGGTTAGGGTTAGCTTTTTTTTGTACATGCTTTATTATTACTGATATTCCTGATCAACTTTCTTGATAAAATTGTCTCTAGGATTGGTTAGGGTTAGGGTTAGGGTTAGGGTTAGGGTTAGGGTTAGGGTTAGCTTTTTTTTGTACATGCTCTATTATTACTGATATTCCTGATCAACTTTCTTGATAAAATTGTCTCTAGGATTGGTTAGGGTTAGGGTTAGGGTTAGGGTTAGGGTTAGGGTTAGGGTTAGCTTTTTTTTGTACATGCTCTATTATTACTGATATTCCTGATCAACTTTCTTGATAAAATTGTCTCTAGGATTGGTTAGGGTTAGGGTTAGGGTTAGGGTTAGGGTTAGGGTTAGGGTTAGGGTTAGCTTTTTTTTGTACATGCTCTATTATTACTGATATTCCTGATCAACTTTCTTGATAAAATTGTCTCTAGGATTGGTTAGGGTTAGGGTTAGGGTTAGGGTTAGGGTTAGCTTTTTTTTGTACATGCTCTATTATTACTGATATTCCTGATCAACTTTCTTGATAAAATTGTCTCTAGGATTGGTTAGGGTTAGGGTTAGGGTTAGGGTTAGGGTTAGCTTTTTTTTGTACATGCTCTATTATTACTGATATTCCTGATCAACTTTCTTGATAAAATTGTCTCTAGGATTGGTTAGGGTTAGGGTTAGGGTTAGGGTTAGGGTTAGGGTTAGGGTTAGGGTTAGCTTTTTTTTGTACATGCTCTATTATTACTGATATTCCTGATCAACTTTCTTGATAAAATTGTCTCTAGGATTGGTTAGGGTTAGGGTTAGGGTTAGGGTTAGGGTTAGCTTTTTTTTGTACATGCTCTATTATTACTGATATTCCTGATCAACTTTCTTGATAAAATTGTCTCTAGGATTGGTTAGGGTTAGGGTTAGGGTTAGGGTTAGGGTTAGCTTTTTTTTGTACATGCTCTATTATTACTGATATTCCTGATCAACTTTCTTGATAAAATTGTCTCTAGGATTGGTTAGGGTTAGGGTTAGGGTTAGGGTTAGGGTTAGCTTTTTTTTGTACATGCTCTATTATTACTGATATTCCTGATCAACTTTCTTGATAAAATTGTCTCTAGGATTGGTTAGGGTTAGGGTTAGGGTTAGGGTTAGGGTTAGGGTTAGGGTTAGGGTTAGCTTTTTTTTGTACATGCTCTATTATTACTGATATTCCTGATCAACTTTCTTGATAAAATTGTCTCTAGGATTGGTTAGGGTTAGGGTTAGGGTTAGGGTTAGGGTTAGGGTTAGGGTTAGGGTTAGCTTTTTTTTGTACATGCTCTATTATTACTGATATTCCTGATCAACTTTCTTGATAAAATTGTCTCTAGGATTGGTTAGGGTTAGGGTTAGGGTTAGGGTTAGGGTTAGCTTTTTTTTGTACATGCTCTATTATTACTGATATTCCTGATCAACTTTCTTGATAAAATTGTCTCTAGGATTGGTTAGGGTTAGGGTTAGGGTTAGGGTTAGGGTTAGGGTTAGGGTTAGGGTTAGCTTTTTTTTGTACATGCTCTATTATTACTGATATTCCTGATCAACTTTCTTGATAAAATTGTCTCTAGGATTGGTTAGGGTTAGGGTTAGGGTTAGGGTTAGGGTTAGCTTTTTTTTGTACATGCTCTATTATTACTGATATTCCTGATCAACTTTCTTGATAAAATTGTCTCTAGGATTGGTTAGGGTTAGGGTTAGGGTTAGGGTTAGGGTTAGCTTTTTTTTGTACATGCTCTATTATTACTGATATTCCTGATCAACTTTCTTGATAAAATTGTCTCTAGGATTGGTTAGGGGTTAGGGTTAGGGTTAGGGTTAGCTTTTTTTTGTACATGCTCTATTATTACTGATATTCCTGATCAACTTTCTTGATAAAATTGTCTCTAGGATTGGATTAGGGTTAGGGTTAGGGTTAGGGTTAGGGTTAGCTTTTTTTTGTACATGCTCTATTATTACTGATATTCCTGATCAACTTTCTTGATAAAATTGTCTCTAGGATTGGTTAGGGTTAGGGTTAGGGTTAGGGTTAGGGTTAGGGTTAGGGTTAGGGTTAGCTTTTTTTTGTACATGCTCTATTATTACTGATAT
This sequence comes from Euprymna scolopes, assembly GCF_053919585.1. Classification (NCBI taxonomy): domain Eukaryota; kingdom Metazoa; phylum Mollusca; class Cephalopoda; order Sepiida; family Sepiolidae; genus Euprymna; species Euprymna scolopes. The sequence goes on along the minus strand of NC_136527.1, from coordinate 128,894,792 downwards.
TCCTGATCAACTTTCTTGATAAAATTGTCTCTAGGATTGGTTAGGGTTAGGGTTAGGGTTAGGGTTAGGGTTAGCTTTTTTTTGTACATGCTCTATTATTACTGATATTCCTGATCAACTTTCTTGATAAAATTGTCTCTAGGATTGGTTAGGGTTAGGGTTAGGGTTAGGGTTAGGGTTAGGGTTAGGGTTAGCTTTTTTTTGTACATGCTCTATTATTACTGATATTCCTGATCAACTTTCTTGATAAAATTGTCTCTAGGATTGGTTAGGGTTAGGGTTAGGGTTAGGGTTAGGGTTAGCTTTTTTTTGTACATGCTCTATTATTACTGATATTCCTGATCAACTTTCTTGATAAAATTGTCTCTAGGATTGGTTAGGGTTAGGGTTAGGGTTAGGGTTAGGGTTAGGGTTAGGGTTAGGGTTAGCTTTTTTTTGTACATGCTCTATTATTACTGATATTCCTGATCAACTTTCTTGATAAAATTGTCTCTAGGATTGGTTAGGGTTAGGGTTAGGGTTAGGGTTAGGGTTAGCTTTTTTTTGTACATGCTCTATTATTACTGATATTCCTGATCAACTTTCTTGATAAAATTGTCTCTAGGATTGGTTAGGGTTAGGGTTAGGGTTAGGGTTAGGGTTAGCTTTTTTTTGTACATGCTCTATTATTACTGATATTCCTGATCAACTTTCTTGATAAAATTGTCTCTAGGATTGGTTAGGGTTAGGGTTAGGGTTAGGGTTAGGGTTAGCTTTTTTTTGTACATGCTTTATTATTACTGATATTCCTGATCAACTTTCTTGATAAAATTGTCTCTAGGATTGGTTAGGGTTAGGGTTAGGGTTAGGGTTAGGGTTAGCTTTTTTTTGTACATGCTCTATTATTACTGATATTCCTGATCAACTTTCTTGATAAAATTGTCTCTAGGATTGGTTAGGGTTAGGGTTAGGGTTAGGGTTAGGGTTAGGGTTAGCTTTTTTTTGTACATGCTCTATTATTACTGATATTCCTGATCAACTTTCTTGATAAAATTGTCTCTAGGATTGGTTAGGGTTAGGGTTAGGGTTAGGGTTAGGGTTAGCTTTTTTTTGTACATGCTCTATTATTACTGATATTCCTGATCAACTTTCTTGATAAAATTGTCTCTAGGATTGGTTAGGGTTAGGGTTAGGGTTAGGGTTAGGGTTAGCTTTTTTTTGTACATGCTCTATTATTACTGATATTCCTGATCAACTTTCTTGATAAAATTGTCTCTAGGATTGGTTAGGGTTAGGGTTAGGGTTAGGGTTAGGGTTAGGGTTAGGGTTAGGGTTAGCTTTTTTTTGTACATGCTCTATTATTACTGATATTCCTGATCAACTTTCTTGATAAAATTGTCTCTAGGATTGGTTAGGGTTAGGGTTAGGGTCAGGGTTAGGGTTAGCTTTTTTTTGTACATGCTCTATTATTACTGATATTCCTGATCAACTTTCTTGATAAAATTGTCTCTAGGATTGGTTAGGGTTAGGGTTAGGCTTAGGGTTAGGGTTAGCTTTTTTTTGTACATGCTCTATTATTACTGATATTCCTGATCAACTTTCTTGATAAAATTGTCTCTAGGATTGGTTAGGGTTAGGGTTAGGGTTAGGGTTAGGGTTAGCTTTTTTTTGT
>NC_136527.1:128865916-128888041 GCF_053919585.1 Euprymna scolopes | reverse complement strand
ATTCCTGATCAACTTTCTTGATAAAATTGTCTCTAGGATTGGTTAGGGTTAGGGTTAGGGTTAGGGTTAGCTTTTTTTTGTACATGCTCTATTATTACTGATATTCCTGATCAACTTTCTTGATAAAATTGTCTCTAGGATTGGTTAGGGTTAGGGTTAGGGTTAGGGTTAGGGTTAGCTTTTTTTTGTACATGCTCTATTATTACTGATATTCCTGATCAACTTTCTTGATAAAATTGTCTCTAGGATTGGTTAGGGTTAGGGTTAGGGTTAGGGTTAGGGTTAGCTTTTTTTTGTACATGCTCTATTATTACTGATATTCCTGATCAACTTTCTTGATAAAATTGTCTCTAGGATTGGTTAGGGTTAGGGTTAGGGTTAGGGTTAGGGTTAGCTTTTTTTTGTACATGCTCTATTATTACTGATATTCCTGATCAACTTTCTTGATAAAATTGTCTCTAGGATTGGTTAGGGTTAGGGTTAGGGTTAGGGTTAGGGTTAGCTTTTTTTTGTACATGCTCTATTATTACTGATATTCCTGATCAACTTTCTTGATAAAATTGTCTCTAGGATTGGTTAGGGTTAGGGTTAGGGTTAGGGTTAGGGTTAGCTTTTTTTTGTACATGCTCTATTATTACTGATATTCCTGATCAACTTTCTTGATAAAATTGTCTCTAGGATTGGTTAGGGTTAGGGTTAGGGTTAGGGTTAGGGTTAGCTTTTTTTTGTACATGCTCTATTATTACTGATATTCCTGATCAACTTTCTTGATAAAATTGTCTCTAGGATTGGTTAGGGTTAGGGTTAGGGTTAGGGTTAGGGTTAGCTTTTTTTTGTACATGCTCTATTATTACTGATATTCCTGATCAACTTTCTTGATAAAATTGTCTCTAGGATTGGTTAGGGTTAGGGTTAGGGTTAGGGTTAGGGTTAGCTTTTTTTTGTACATGCTCTATTATTACTGATATTCCTGATCAACTTTCTTGATAAAATTGTCTCTAGGATTGGTTAGGGTTAGGGTTAGGGTTAGGGTTAGGTTAGCTTTTTTTTGTACATGCTCTATTATTACTGATATTCCTGATCAACTTTCTTGATAAAATTGTCTCTAGGATTGGTTAGGGTTAGGGTTAGGGTTAGGGTTAGGGTTAGCTTTTTTTTGTACATGCTCTATTATTACTGATATTCCTGATCAACTTTCTTGATAAAATTGTCTCTAGGATTGGTTAGGGTTAGGGTTAGGGTTAGGGTTAGGGTTAGCTTTTTTTTGTACATGCTCTATTATTACTGATATTCCTGATCAACTTTCTTGATAAAATTGTCTCTAGGATTGGTTAGGGTTAGGGTTAGGGTTAGGGTTAGGGTTAGCTTTTTTTTGTACATGCTCTATTATTACTGATATTCCTGATCAACTTTCTTGATAAAATTGTCTCTAGGATTGGTTAGGGTTAGGGTTAGGGTTAGGGTTAGGGTTAGCTTTTTTTTTGTACATGCTCTATTATTACTGATATTCCTGATCAACTTTCTTGATAAAATTGTCTCTAGGATTGGTTAGGGTTAGGGTTAGGGTTAGGGTTAGCTTTTTTTTTGTACATGCTCTATTATTACTGATATTCCTGATCAACTTTCTTGATAAAATTGTCTCTAGGATTGGTTAGGGTTAGGGTTAGGGTTAGGGTTAGGGTTAGCTTTTTTTTGTACATGCTCTATTATTACTGATATTCCTGATCAACTTTCTTGATAAAATTGTCTCTAGGATTGGTTAGGGTTAGGGTTAGGGTTAGGGTTAGGGTTAGCTTTTTTTTGTACATGCTCTATTATTACTGATATTCCTGATCAACTTTCTTGATAAAATTGTCTCTAGGATTGGTTAGGGTTAGGGTTAGGGTTAGGGTTAGCTTTTTTTTGTACATGCTTTATTATTACTGATATTCCTGATCAACTTTCTTGATAAAATTGTCTCTAGGATTGGTTAGTTAGGGTTAGGGTTAGGGTTAGGGTTAGCTTTTTTTTGTACATGCTTTATTATTACTGATATTCCTGATCAACTTTCTTGATAAAATTGTCTCTAGGATTGGTTAGGGTTAGGGTTAGGGTTAGGGTTAGGGTTAGCTTTTTTTTGTACATGCTTTATTATTACTGATATTCCTGATCAACTTTCTTGATAAAATTGTCTCTAGGATTGGTTAGGGTTAGGGTTAGGGTTAGGGTTAGGGTTAGCTTTTTTTTGTACATGCTTTATTATTACTGATATTCCTGATCAACTTTCTTGATAAATTGTCTCTAGGATTGGTTAGGGTTAGGGTTAGGGTTAGGGTTAGGGTTAGCTTTTTTTTGTACATGCTCTATTATTACTGATATTCCTGATCAACTTTCTTGATAAAATTGTCTCTAGGATTGGTTAGGGTTAGGGTTAGGGTTAGGGTTAGGGTTAGCTTTTTTTTGTACATGCTCTATTATTACTGATATTCCTGATCAACTTTCTTGATAAAATTGTCTCTAGGATTGGTTAGGGTTAGGGTTAGGGTTAGGGTTAGGGTTAGCTTTTTTTTGTACATGCTCTATTATTACTGATATTCCTGATCAACTTTCTTGATAAAATTGTCTCTAGGATTGGTTAGGGTTAGGGTTAGGGTTAGGGTTAGGGTTAGCTTTTTTTTGTACATGCTCTATTATTACTGATATTCCTGATCAACTTTCTTGATAAAATTGTCTCTAGGATTGGTTAGGGTTAGGGTTAGGGTTAGGGTTAGGGTTAGCTTTTTTTTGTACATGCTCTATTATTACTGATATTCCTGATCAACTTTCTTGATAAAATTGTCTCTAGGATTGGTTAGGGTTAGGGTTAGGGTTAGGGTTAGGGTTAGCTTTTTTTTGTACATGCTCTATTATTACTGATATTCCTGATCAACTTTCTTGATAAAATTGTCTCTAGGATTGGTTAGGGTTAGGGTTAGGGTTAGGGTTAGGGTTAGCTTTTTTTTGTACATGCTCTATTATTACTGATATTCCTGATCAACTTTCTTGATAAAATTGTCTCTAGGATTGGTTAGGGTTAGGGTTAGGGTTAGGGTTAGCTTTTTTTTTGTACATGCTCTATTATTACTGATATTCCTGATCAACTTTCTTGATAAAATTGTCTCTAGGATTGGTTAGGGTTAGGGTTAGGGTTAGGGTTAGGGTTAGCTTTTTTTTGTACATGCTCTATTATTACTGATATTCCTGATCAACTTTCTTGATAAAATTGTCTCTAGGATTGGTTAGGGTTAGGGTTAGGGTTAGGGTTAGGGTTAGCTTTTTTTTGTACATGCTTTATTATTACTGATATTTCTGATAAACTTTCTTGATAAAATTGTCTCTAGGATTGGTTAGGGTTAGGGTTAGGGTTAGGGTTAGCTTTTTTTTGTACATGCTTTATTATTACTGATATTCCTGATAAACTTTCTTGATAAAATTGTCTCTAGGATTGGTTAGGGTTAGGGTTAGGGTTAGGGTTAGGGTTAGGGTTAGCTTTTTTTTGTACATGCTTTATTATTACTGATATTCCTGATCAACTTTCTTGATAAAATTGTCTCTAGGATTGGTTAGGGTTAGGGTTAGGGTTAGGGTTAGGGTTAGCTTTTTTTTGTACATGCTTTATTATTACTGATATTCCTGATCAACTTTCTTTATAAAATTGTCTCTAGGATTGGTTAGGGTTAGGGTTAGGGTTAGGGTTAGGGTTAGCTTTTTTTTGTACATGCTCTATTATTACTGATATTCCTGATCAACTTTCTTGATAAAATTGTCTCTAGGATTGGTTAGGGTTAGGGTTAGGGTTAGGGTTAGGGTTAGCTTTTTTTTGTACATGCTCTATTATTACTGATATTCCTGATCAACTTTCTTGATAAAATTGTCTCTAGGATTGGTTAGGGTTAGGGTTAGGGTTAGGGTTAGGGTTAGCTTTTTTTTGTACATGCTCTATTATTACTGATATTCCTGATCAACTTTCTTGATAAAATTGTCTCTAGGATTGGTTAGGGTTAGGGTTAGGGTTAGGGTTAGGGTTAGCTTTTTTTTGTACATGCTCTATTATTACTGATATTCCTGATCAACTTTCTTGATAAAATTGTCTCTAGGATTGGTTAGGGTTAGGGTTAGGGTTAGGGTTAGGGTTAGCTTTTTTTTGTACATGCTCTATTATTACTGATATTCCTGATCAACTTTCTTGATAAAATTGTCTCTAGGATTGGTTAGGGTTAGGGTTAGGGTTAGGGTTAGGGTTAGCTTTTTTTTTGTACTGATATTCCTGATCAACTTTCTTGATAAAATTGTCTCTAGGATTGGTTAGGGTTAGGGTTAGGGTTAGGGTTAGGGTTAGGGTTAGCTTTTTTTTGTACATGCTCTATTATTCCTGATATTCCTGATCAACTTTCTTGATATAATTGTCTCTAGGATTGGTTAGGGTTAGGGTTAGGGTTAGGGTTAGGGTTAGGGTTAGGGTTAGCTTTTTTTTGTACATGCTTTATTATTACTGATATTCCTGATCAACTTTCTTGATATAATTGTCTCTAGGATTGGTTAGGGTTAGGGTTAGGGTTAGGGTTAGGGTTAGGGTTAGGGTTAGCTTTTTTTTGTACATGCTCTATTATTACTGATATTCCTGATCAACTTTCTTGATATAATTGTCTCTAGGATTGGTTAGGGTTAGGGTTAGGGTTAGGGTTAGGGTTAGCTTTTTTTTGTACATGCTCTATTATTACTGATATTCCTGATCAACTTTCTTGATAAAATTGTCTCTAGGATTGGTTAGGGTTAGGGTTAGGGTTAGGGTTAGGGTTAGCTTTTTTTTGTACATGCTTTATTATTCCTGATATTCCTGATCAACTTTCTTGATATAATTGTCTCTAGGATTGGTTAGGGTTAGGGTTAGGGTTAGGGTTAGGGTTAGGGTTAGGGTTAGCTTTTTTTTGTACATGCTTTATTATTACTGATATTCCTGATCAACTTTCTTGATATAATTGTCTCTAGGATTGGTTAGGGTTAGGGTTAGGGTTAGGGTTAGGGTTAGGGTTAGGGTTAGCTTTTTTTTGTACATGCTTTATTATTCCTGATATTCCTGATCAACTTTCTTGATATAATTGTCTCTAGGATTGGTTAGGGTTAGGGTTAGGGTTAGGGTTAGGGTTAGGGTTAGGGTTAGCTTTTTTTTGTACATGCTCTATTATTACTGATATTCCTGATCAACTTTCTTGATAAAATTGTCTCTAGGATTGGTTAGGGTTAGGGTTAGGGTTAGGGTTAGGGTTAGCTTTTTTTTGTACATGCTCTATTATTACTGATATTCCTGATCAACTTTCTTGATAAAATTGTCTCTAGGATTGGTTAGGGTTAGGGTTAGGGTTAGGGTTAGGGTTAGGGTTAGCTTTTTTTTGTACATGCTTTATTATTCCTGATATTCCTGATCAACTTTCTTGATATAATTGTCTCTAGGATTGGTTAGGGTTAGGGTTAGGGTTAGGGTTAGGGTTAGGGTTAGGGTTAGCTTTTTTTTGTACATGCTTTATTATTACTGATATTCCTGATCAACTTTCTTGATATAATTGTCTCTAGGATTGGTTAGGGTTAGGGTTAGGGTTAGGTTAGGGTTAGGGTTAGGGTTAGCTTTTTTTTGTACATGCTCTATTATTACTGATATTCCTGATCAACTTTCTTGATATAATTGTCTCTAGGATTGGTTAGGGTTAGGGTTAGGGTTAGGGTTAGGGTTAGCTTTTTTTTGTACATGCTCTATTATTACTGATATTCCTGATCAACTTTCTTGATAAAATTGTCTCTAGGATTGGTTAGGGTTAGGGTTAGGGTTAGGGTTAGGGTTAGGGTTAGCTTTTTTTTGTACATGCTTTATTATTCCTGATATTCCTGATCAACTTTCTTGATATAATTGTCTCTAGGATTGGTTAGGGTTAGGGTTAGGGTTAGGGTTAGGGTTAGGGTTAGGGTTAGCTTTTTTTTGTACATGCTTTATTATTACTGATATTCCTGATCAACTTTCTTGATATAATTGTCTCTAGGATTGGTTAGGGTTAGGGTTAGGGTTAGGGTTAGGGTTAGGGTTAGGGTTAGCTTTTTTTTGTACATGCTCTATTATTACTGATATTCCTGATCAACTTTCTTGATATAATTGTCTCTAGGATTGGTTAGGGTTAGGGTTAGGGTTAGGGTTAGGGTTAGCTTTTTTTTGTACATGCTCTATTATTACTGATATTCCTGATCAACTTTCTTGATAAAATTGTCTCTAGGATTGGTTAGGGTTAGGGTTAGGGTTAGGGTTAGGGTTAGCTTTTTTTTGTACATGCTTTATTATTCCTGATATTCCTGATCAACTTTCTTGATATAATTGTCTCTAGGATTGGTTAGGGTTAGGGTTAGGGTTAGGGTTAGGGTTAGGGTTAGGGTTAGCTTTTTTTTGTACATGCTTTATTATTACTGATATTCCTGATCAACTTTCTTGATATAATTGTCTCTAGGATTGGTTAGGGTTAGGGTTAGGGTTAGGGTTAGGGTTAGGGTTAGGGTTAGCTTTTTTTTGTACATGCTTTATTATTCCTGATATTCCTGATCAACTTTCTTGATATAATTGTCTCTAGGATTGGTTAGGGTTAGGGTTAGGGTTAGGGTTAGGGTTAGGGTTAGGGTTAGCTTTTTTTTGTACATGCTCTATTATTACTGATATTCCTGATCAACTTTCTTGATAAAATTGTCTCTAGGATTGGTTAGGGTTAGGGTTAGGGTTAGGGTTAGGGTTAGCTTTTTTTTGTACATGCTCTATTATTACTGATATTCCTGATCAACTTTCTTGATATAATTGTCTCTAGGATTGGTTAGGGTTAGGGTTAGGGTTAGGGTTAGGGTTAGGGTTAGCTTTTTTTTGTACATGCTTTATTATTCCTGATATTCCTGATCAACTTTCTTGATATAATTGTCTCTAGGATTGGTTAGGGTTAGGGTTAGGGTTAGGGTTAGGGTTAGGGTTAGGGTTAGCTTTTTTTTGTACATGCTTTATTATTACTGATATTCCTGATCAACTTTCTTGATATAATTGTCTCTAGGATTGGTTAGGGTTAGGGTTAGGGTTAGGGTTAGGGTTAGGGTTAGGGTTAGCTTTTTTTTGTACATGCTCTATTATTACTGATATTCCTGATCAACTTTCTTGATATAATTGTCTCTAGGATTGGTTAGGGTTAGGGTTAGGGTTAGGGTTAGGGTTAGCTTTTTTTTGTACATGCTCTATTATTACTGATATTCCTGATCAACTTTCTTGATAAAATTGTCTCTAGGATTGGTTAGGGTTAGGGTTAGGGTTAGGGTTAGGGTTAGCTTTTTTTTGTACATGCTTTATTATTCCTGATATTCCTGATCAACTTTCTTGATATAATTGTCTCTAGGATTGGTTAGGGTTAGGGTTAGGGTTAGGGTTAGGGTTAGGGTTAGGGTTAGCTTTTTTTTGTACATGCTTTATTATTACTGATATTCCTGATCAACTTTCTTGATATAATTGTCTCTAGGATTGGTTAGGGTTAGGGTTAGGGTTAGGGTTAGGGTTAGGGTTAGGGTTAGCTTTTTTTTGTACATGCTTTATTATTCCTGATATTCCTGATCAACTTTCTTGATATAATTGTCTCTAGGATTGGTTAGGGTTAGGGTTAGGGTTAGGGTTAGGGTTAGGGTTAGGGTTAGCTTTTTTTTGTACATGCTCTATTATTACTGATATTCCTGATCAACTTTCTTGATATAATTGTCTCTAGGATTGGTTAGGGTTAGGGTTAGGGTTAGGGTTAGGGTTAGGGTTAGCTTTTTTTTGTACATGCTCTATTATTACTGATATTCCTGATCAACTTTCTTGATAAAATTGTCTCTAGGATTGGTTAGGGTTAGGGTTAGGGTTAGCTTTTTTTTGTACATGCTTTATTATTACTGATATTTCTGATAAACTTTCTTGATAAAATTGTCTCTAGGATTGGTTAGGGTTAGGGTTAGGGTTAGGGTTAGCTTTTTTTTGTACATGCTTTATTATTACTGATATTCCTGATAAACTTTCTTGATAAAATTGTCTCTAGGATTGGTTAGGGTTAGGGTTAGGGTTAGGGTTAGGGTTAGCTTTTTTTTGTACATGCTTTATTATTACTGATATTCCTGATCAACTTTCTTTATAAAATTGTCTCTAGGATTGGTTAGGGTTAGGGTTAGGGTTAGGGTTAGGGTTAGCTTTTTTTTGTACATGCTTTATTATTACTGATATTCCTGATCAACTTTCTTTATAAAATTGTCTCTAGGATTGGTTAGGGTTAGGGTTAGGGTTAGGGTTAGGGTTAGCTTTTTTTTGTACATGCTTTATTATTACTGATATTCCTGATCAACTTTCTTGATAAAATTGTCTCTAGGATTGGTTAGGGTTAGGGTTAGGGTTAGGGTTAGCTTTTTTTTGTACATGCTTTATTATTACTGATATTCCTGATAAACTTTCTTTATAAAATTGTCTCTAGGATTGGTTAGGGTTAGGGTTAGGGTTAGGGTTAGCTTTTTTTTGTACATGCTTTATTATTACTGATATTCCTGATCAACTTTCTTTATAAAATTGTCTCTAGGATTGGTTAGGGTTAGGGTTAGGGTTAGGGTTAGCTTTTTTTTGTACATGCTTTATTATTACTGATATTTCTGATAAACTTTCTTGATAAAATTGTCTCTAGGATTGGTTAGGGTTAGGGTTAGGGTTAGGGTTAGGGTTAGCTTTTTTTTTGTACATGCTTTATTATTACTGATATTCCTGATCAACTTTCTTGATAAAATTGTCTCTAGGATTGGTTAGGGTTAGGGTTAAGGTTAGGGTTAGCTTTTTTTCTACATGCTTTATTATTACTGATATTCCTGATCAACTTTCTTGATAAAATTGTCTCTAGGATTGGTTAGGGTTAGGGTTAGGGTTAGGGTAAGCTTTTTTTTCTACATGCTTTATTATTACTGATATTCCTGATAAACTTTCTTTATAAAATTGTCTCTAGGATTGGTTAGGGTTAGGGTTAGGGTTAGGGTTATGGTTAGCTTTTTTTTGTACATGCTTTATTATTACTGATATTCCTGATCAACTTTCTTTATAAAATTGTCTCTAGGATTGGTTAGGGTTAGGGTTAGGGTTAGGGTTAGGGTTAGGGTTAGGGTTAGCTTTTTTTGTACATGCTTTATTATTACTGATATTCCTGATAAACTTTCTTGATAAAATTGTCTCTAGGATTGGTTAGGGTTAGGGTTAGGGTTAGGGTTAGGGTTAGCTTTTTTTTGTACATGCTTTATTATTACTGATATTTCTTATAAACTTTCTTGATAAAATTGTCTCTAGGATTGGTTAGGGTTAGGGTTAGGGTTAGCTTTTTTTTGTACATGCTTTATTATTACTGATATTCCTGATCAACTTTCTTTATAAAATTGTCTCTAGGATTGGTTAGGGTTAGGGTTAGGGTTAGGGTTAGGGTTAGGGTTAGCTTTTTTTTGTACATGCTTTATTATTACTGATATTCCTGATAAACTTTCTTGATAAAATTGTCTCTAGGATTGGTTAGGGTTAGGGTTAGGGTTAGGGTTAGGGTTAGCTTTTTTTTGTACATGCTTTATTATTACTGATATTCCTGATCAACTTTCTTTATAAAATTGTCTCTAGGATTGGTTAGGGTTAGGGTTAGGGTTAGGGTTAGCTTTTTTTTGTACATGCTTTATTATTACTGATATTCCTGATCAACTTTCTTTATAAAATTGTCTCTAGGATTGGTTAGGGTTAGGGTTAGGGTTAGGGTTAGGGTTAGCTTTTTTTTGTACATGCTTTATTATTACTGATATTCCTGATCAACTTTCTTGATAAAATTGTCTCTAGGATTGGTTAGGGTTAGGGTTAGGGTTAGGGTTAGCTTTTTTTTGTACATGCTTTATTATTACTGATATTCCTGATAAACTTTCTTTATAAAATTGTCTCTAGGATTGGTTAGGGTTAGGGTTAGGGTTAGGGTTAGGGTTAGCTTTTTTTTGTACATGCTTTATTATTACTGATATTCCTGATCAACTTTCTTTATAAAATTGTCTCTAGGATTGGTTAGGGTTAGGGTTAGGGTTAGGGTTAGCTTTTTTTTGTACATGCTTTATTATTACTGATATTCCTGATCAACTTTCTTTATAAAATTTTCTCTAGGATTGGTTAGGGTTAGGGTTAGGGTTAGGGTTAGCTTTTTTTTGTACATGCTTTATTATTACTGATATTCCTGATCAACTTTCTTTATAAAATTGTCTCTAGGATTGGTTAGGGTTAGGGTTAGGGTTAGGGTTAGCTTTTTTTTGTACATGCTTTATTATTACTGATATTCCTGATAAACTTTCTTTATAAAATTGTCTCTAGGATTGGTTAGGGTTAGGGTTAGGGTTAGGGTTAGGGTTAGGGTTAGGGTTAGCTTTTTTTTGTACATGCTTTATTATTACTGATATTCCTGATAAACTTTCTTGATAAAATTGTCTCTAGGATTTGTTAGGGTTAGGGTTAGGGTTAGGGTTAGGGTTAGCTTTTTTTTGTACATGCTTTATTATTACTGATATTCCTGATCAACTTTCTTTATAAAATTGTCTCTAGGATTGGTTAGGGTTAGGGTTAGGGTTAGGGTTAGGGTTAGGGTTAGGGTTAGGGTTAGCTTTTTTTTGTACATGCTTTATTATTACTGATATTCCTGATCAACTTTCTTTATAAAATTGTCTCTAGGATTGGTTAGGGTTAGGGTTAGGGTTAGGGTTAGGGTTAGCTTTTTTTTGTACATGCTTTATTATTACTGATATTCCTGATCAACTTTCTTTATAAAATTGTCTCTAGGATTGGTTAGGGTTAGGGTTAGGGTTAGGGTTAGCTTTTTTTTTGTACATGCTTTATTATTACTGATATTCCTGATAAACTTTCTTTATAAAATTGTCTCTAGGATTGGTTAGGGTTAGGGTTAGGGTTAGGGTTAGGGTTAGGGTTAGGGTTAGCTTTTTTTTGTACATGCTTTATTATTACTGATATTCCTGATAAACTTTCTTGATAAAATTGTCTCTAGGATTGGTTAGGGTTAGGGTTAGGGTTAGGGTTAGGGTTAGCTTTTTTTTGTACATGCTTTATTATTACTGATATTCCTGATCAACTTTCTTTATAAAATTGTCTCTAGGATTGGTTAGGGTTAGGGTTAGGGTTAGGGTTAGGGTTAGGGTTAGGGTTAGGGTTAGCTTTTTTTTGTACATGCTTTATTATTACTGATATTCCTGATCAACTTTCTTTATAAAATTGTCTCTAGGATTGGTTAGGGTTAGGGTTAGGGTTAGGGTTAGGGTTAGCTTTTTTTGTACATGCTTTATTATTACTGATATTCCTGATCAACTTTCTTTATAAAATTGTCTCTAGGATTGGTTAGGGTTAGGGTTAGGGTTAGGGTTAGCTTTTTTTTGTACATGCTTTATTATTACTGATATTCCTGATCAACTTTCTTTATAAAATTGTCTCTAGGATTGGTTAGGGTTAGGGTTAGGGTTAGGGTTAGCTTTTTTTTGTACATGCTTTATTATTACTGATATTCCTGATCAACTTTCTTGATAAAATTGTCTCTAGGATTGGTTAGGGTTAGGGTTAGGGTTAGGGTTAGCTTTTTTTTGTACATGCTTTATTATTACTGATATTCCTGATCAACTTTCTTTATAAAATTGTCTCTAGGATTGGTTAGGGTTAGGGTTAGGGTTAGGGTTAGGGTTAGCTTTTTTTTGTACATGCTTTATTATTACTGATATTCCTGATCAACTTTCTTTATAAAATTGTCTCTAGGATTGGTTAGGGTTAGGGTTAGGGTTAGGGTTAGCTTTTTTTTGTACATGCTTTATTATTACTGATATTTCTGATAAACTTTCTTGATAAAATTGTCTCTAGGATTGGTTAGGGTTAGGGTTAGGGTTAGGGTTAGGGTTAGCTTTTTTTTGTACATGCTTTATTATTACTGATATTCCTGATCAACTTTCTTTATAAAATTGTCTCTAGGATTGGTTAGGGTTAGGGTTAGGGTTAGGGTTAGGGTTAGGGTTAGCTTTTTTTTGTACATGCTTTATTATTACTGATATTCCTGATCATCTTTCTTTATAAAATTGTCTCTAGGATTGGTTAGGGTTAGGGTTAGGGTTAGGGTTAGGGTTAGCTTTTTTTTGTACATGCTTTATTATTACTGATATTCCTGATCAACTTTCTTTATAAAATTGTCTCTAGGATTGGTTAGGGTTAGGGTTAGGGTTAGGGTTAGCTTTTTTTTGTACATGCTTTATTATTACTGATATTCCTGATCAACTTTCTTGATAAAATTGTCTCTAGGATTGGTTAGGGTTAGGGTTAGGGTTAGGGTTAGCTTTTTTTTGTACATGCTTTATTATTACTGATATTCCTGATCAACTTTCTTTATAAAATTGTCTCTAGGATTGGTTAGGGTTAGGGTTAGGGTTAGGGTTAGGGTTAGCTTTTTTTTGTACATGCTTTATTATTACTGATATTCCTGATCAACTTTCTTTATAAAATTGTCTCTAGGATTGGTTAGGGTTAGGGTTAGGGTTAGGGTTAGCTTTTTTTTGTACATGCTTTATTATTACTGATATTTCTGATAAACTTTCTTGATAAAATTGTCTCTAGGATTGGTTAGGGTTAGGGTTAGGGTTAGGGTTAGGGTTAGCTTTTTTTTGTACATGCTTTATTATTACTGATATTCCTGATCAACTTTCTTGATAAAATTGTCTCTAGGATTGGTTAGGGTTAGGGTTAGGGTTAGGGTTAGGGTTAGGGTTAGCTTTTTTTTGTACATGCTTTATTATTACTGATATTCCTGATCATCTTTCTTTATAAAATTGTCTCTAGGATTGGTTAGGGTTAGGGTTAGGGTTAGGGTTAGGGTTAGCTTTTTTTTGTACATGCTTTATTATTACTGATATTCCTGATCAACTTTCTTTATAAAATTGTCTCTAGGATTGGTTAGGGTTAGGGTTAGGGTTAGGGTTAGGGTTAGCATTTTTTTGTACATGCTTTATTATTACTGATATTCCTGATCAACTTTCTTTATAAAATTGTCTCTAGGATTGGTTAGGGTTAGGGTTAGGGTTAGGGTTAGGGTTAGCTTTTTTTTGTACATGCTTTATTATTACTGATATTCCTGATAAACTTTCTTGATAAAATTGTCTCTAGGATTGGTTAGGGTTAGGGTTAGGGTTAGGGTTAGCTTTTTTTTGTACATGCTTTATTATTACTGATATTCCTGATCAACTTTCTTTATAAAATTGTCTCTAGGATTGGTTAGGGTTAGGGTTAGGGTTAGGGTTAGGGTTAGGGTTAGGGTTAGGGTTAGCTTTTTTTTGTACATGCTTTATTATTACTGATATTCCTGATCAACTTTCTTTATAAAATTGTCTCTAGGATTGGTTAGGGTTAGGGTTAGGGTTAGGGTTAGGGTTAGGGTTAGGGTTAGGGTTAGCTTTTTTTTTGTACATGCTTTATTATTACTGATATTCCTGATCAACTTTCTTTATAAAATTGTCTCTAGGATTGGTTAGGGTTAGGGTTAGTGTTAGGGTTAGGGTTAGCTTTTTTTTGTACATGCTTTATTATTACTGATATTCCTGATCAACTTTCTTTATAAAATTGTCTCTAGGATTGGTTAGGGTTAGGGTTAGGGTTAGGGTTAGCTTTTTTTTGTACATGCTTTATTATTACTGATATTCCTGATCAACTTTCTTTATAAAATTGTCTCTAGGATTGGTTAGGGTTAGGGTTAGGGTTAGGGTTAGCTTTTTTTTGTACATGCTTTATTATTACTGATATTCCTGATCAACTTTCTTGATAAAATTGTCTCTAGGATTGGTTAGGGTTAGGGTTAGGTTAGGGTTAGCTTTTTTTTGTACATGCTTTATTATTACTGATATTCCTGATCAACTTTCTTTATAAAATTGTCTCTAGGATTGGTTAGGGTTAGGGTTAGGGTTAGGGTTAGGGTTAGCTTTTTTTTGTACATGCTTTATTATTACTGATATTCCTGATCAACTTTCTTTATAAAATTGTCTCTAGGATTGGTTAGGGTTAGGGTTAGGGTTAGGGTTAGCTTTTTTTTGTACATGCTTTATTATTACTGATATTTCTGATAAACTTTCTTGATAAAATTGTCTCTAGGATTGGTTAGGGTTAGGGTTAGGGTTAGGGTTAGGGTTAGCTTTTTTTTGTACAGTCTTTATTATTACTGATATTCCTGATCAACTTTCTTTATAAAATTGTCTCTAGGATTGGTTAGGGTTAGGGTTAGGGTTAGGGTTAGGGTTAGGGTTAGCTTTTTTTTGTACATGCTTTATTATTACTGATATTCCTGATCATCTTTCTTTATAAAATTGTCTCTAGGATTGGTTAGGGTTAGGGTTAGGGTTAGGGTTAGGGTTAGCTTTTTTTTGTACATGCTTTATTATTACTGATATTCCTGATCAACTTTCTTTATAAAATTGTCTCTAGGATTGGTTAGGGTTAGGGTTAGGGTTAGGGTTAGCTTTTTTTTGTACATGCTTTATTATTACTGATATTCCTGATCAACTTTCTTGATAAAATTGTCTCTAGGATTGGTTAGGGTTAGGGTTAGGGTTAGGGTTAGCTTTTTTTTGTACATGCTTTATTATTACTGATATTCCTGATCAACTTTCTTTATAAAATTGTCTCTAGGATTGGTTAGGGTTAGGGTTAGGGTTAGGGTTAGGGTTAGCTTTTTTTTGTACATGCTTTATTATTACTGATATTCCTGATCAACTTTCTTTATAAAATTGTCTCTAGGATTGGTTAGGGTTAGGGTTAGGGTTAGGGTTAGCTTTTTTTTGTACATGCTTTATTATTACTGATATTTCTGATAAACTTTCTTGATAAAATTGTCTCTAGGATTGGTTAGGGTTAGGGTTAGGGTTAGGGTTAGGGTTAGCTTTTTTTTGTACATGCTTTATTATTACTGATATTCCTGATCAACTTTCTTTATAAAATTGTCTCTAGGATTGGTTAGGGTTAGGGTTAGGGTTAGGGTTAGGGTTAGCTTTTTTTTGTACATGCTTTATTATTACTGATATTCCTGATAAACTTTCTTTATAAAATTGTCTCTAGGATTGGTTAGGGTTAGGGTTAGGGTTAGGGTTAGGGTTAGCTTTTTTTTGTACATGCTTTATTATTACTGATATTCCTGATCAACTTTCTTTATAAAATTGTCTCTAGGATTGGTTAGGGTTAGGGTTAGGGTTAGGGTTAGGGTTAGCTTTTTTTTGTACATGCTTTATTATTACTGATATTCCTGATCAACTTTCTTTATAAAATTGTCTCTAGGATTGGTTAGGGTTAGGGTTAGGGTTAGGGTTAGCTTTTTTTTGTACATGCTTTATTATTACTGATATTCCTGATCATCTTTCTTTATAAAATTGTCTCTAGGATTGGTTAGGGTTAGGGTTAGGGTTAGGGTTAGGGTTAGCTTTTTTTTGTACATGCTTTATTATTACTGATATTCCTGATCAACTTTCTTTATAAAATTGTCTCTAGGATTGGTTAGGGTTAGGGTAGGGTTAGGGTTAGGGTTAGCATTTTTTTGTACATGCTTTATTATTACTGATATTCCTGATCAACTTTCTTTATAAAATTGTCTCTAGGATTGGTTAGGGTTAGGGTTAGGGTTAGGGTTAGGGTTAGCTTTTTTTTGTACATGCTTTATTATTACTGATATTCCTGATAAACTTTCTTGATAAAATTGTCTCTAGGATTGGTTAGGGTTAGGGTTAGGGTTAGGGTTAGGGTTAGCTTTTTTTTGTACATGCTTTATTATTACTGATATTCCTGATCAACTTTCTTTATAAAATTGTCTCTAGGATTGGTTAGGGTTAGGGTTAGGGTTAGGGTTAGGGTTAGCTTTTTTTTGTACATGCTTTATTATTACTGATATTCCTGATCAACTTTCTTTATAAAATTGTCTCTAGGATTGGTTAGGGTTAGGGTTAGGGTTAGGGTTAGCTTTTTTTTGTACATGCTTTATTATTACTGATATTCCTGATCAACTTTCTTTATAAAATTGTCTCTAGGATTGGTTAGGGTTAGGGTTAGGGTTAGGGTTAGGGTTAGCTTTTTTTTGTACATGCTTTATTATTACTGATATTCCTGATCAACTTTCTTTATAAAATTGTCTCTAGGATTAGCTTTTTTTTGTACATGCTTTATTATTACTGATATTCCTGATCAACTTTCTTTATAAAATATTGGTAGGGTTAGGGTTAGGGTTAGGGTTAGCTTTTTTTTGTACATGCTTTATTATTACTGATATTCCTGATCAACTTTCTTTATAAAATTGTCTCTAGGATTGGTTAGGGTTAGGGTTAGGGTTAGGGTTAGGGTTAGCTTTTTTTTGTACATGCTTTATTATTACTGATATTCCTGATCAACTTTCTTTATAAAATTGTCTCTAGGATTGGTTAGGGTTAGGGTTAGGGTTAGGGTTAGCTTTTTTTTGTACATGCTTTATTATTACTGATATTCCTGATCAACTTTCTTTATAAAATTGTCTCTAGGATTGGTTAGGGTTAGGGTTAGGGTTAGGGTTAGCTTTTTTTTGTACATGCTTTATTATTACTGATATTCCTGATCAACTTTCTTTATAAAATTGTCTCTAGGATTGGTTAGGGTTAGGGTTAGGGTTAGGGTTAGCTTTTTTTTGTACATGCTTTATTATTACTGATATTCCTGATCAACTTTCTTTATAAAATTGTCTCTAGGATTGGTTAGGGTTAGGGTTAGGGTTAGGGTTAGCTTTTTTTTGTACATGCTTTATTATTACTGATATTCCTGATCAACTTTCTTTATAAAATTGTCTCTAGGATTGGTTAGGGTTAGGGTTAGGGTTAGGGTTAGGGTTAGCTTTTTTTTGTACATGCTTTATTATTACTGATATTCCTGATCAACTTTCTTTATAAAATTGTCTCTAGGATTGGTTAGGGTTAGGGTTAGGGTTAGGGTTAGCTTTTTTTTGTACATGCTTTATTATTACTGATATTCCTGATCAACTTTCTTTATAAAATTGTCTCTAGGATTGGTTAGGGTTAGGGTTAGGGTTAGGGTTAGGGTTAGCTTTTTTTTGTACATGCTTTATTATTACTGATATTCCTGATCAACTTTCTTGATAAAATTGTCTCTAGGATTGGTTAGGGTTAGGGTTAGGGTTAGGGTTAGCTTTTTTTTGTACATGCTTTATTATTACTGATATTCCTGATCAACTTTCTTGATAAAATTGTCTCTAGGATTGGTTAGGGTTAGGGTTAGGGTTAGGGTTAGCTTTTTTTTCTACATGCTTTCTTATTACTGATATTCCTGATCAACTTTCTTGATAAAATTGTCTCTAGGATTGGTTAGGGTTAGGGTTAGGGTTAGGGTTAGGGTTAGCTTTTTTTTCTACATGCTTTCTTATTACTGATATTCCTGATCAACTTTCTTGATAAAATTGTCTCTAGGATTGGTTAGGGTTAGGGTTAGGGTTAGGGTTAGCTTTTTTTTCTACATGCTTTCTTATTACTGATATTCCTGATCAACTTTCTTGATAAAATTGTCTCTAGGATTGGTTAGGGTTAGGGTTAGGGTTAGGGTTAGGGTTAGCTTTTTTTTCTACATGCTTTATTATTACTGATATTCCTGATCAACTTTCTTGATAAAATTGTCTCTAGGATTGGTTAGGGTTAGGGTTAGGGTTAGGGTTAGGGTTAGCTTTTTTTTCTACATGCTTTATTATTACTGATATTCCTGATCAACTTTCTTGATAAAATTGTCTCTAGGATTGGTTAGGGTTAGGGTTAGGGTTAGGGTTAGGGTTAGCTTTTTTTTCTACATGCTTTATTATTACTGATATTCCTGATCAACTTTCTTGATAAAATTGTCTCTAGGATTGGTTAGGGTTAGGGTTAGGGTTAGGGTTAGCTTTTTTTTCTACATGCTTTATTATTACTGATATTCCTGATCAACTTTCTTGATAAAATTGTCTCTAGGATTGGTTAGGGTTAGGGTTAGGGTTAGGGTTAGGGTTAGCTTTTTTTTCTACATGCTTTATTATTACTGATATTCCTGATCAACTTTCTTGATAAAATTGTCTCTAGGATTGGTTAGGGTTAGGGTTAGGGTTAGGGTTAGGGTTAGCTTTTTTTTCTACATGCTTTCTTATTACTGATATTCCTGATCAACTTTCTTGATAAAATTGTCTCTAGGATTGGTTAGGGTTAGGGTTAGGGTTAGGGTTAGGGTTAGCTTTTTTTTCTACATGCTTTATTATTACTGATATTCCTGATCAACTTTCTTGATAAAATTGTCTCTAGGATTGGTTAGGGTTAGGGTTACGGTTAGGGTTAGCTTTTTTTTCTACATGCTTTCTTATTACTGATATTCCTGATCAACTTTCTTGATAAAATTGTCTCTAGGATTGGTTAGGGTTAGGGTTAGGGTTAGGGTTAGGGTTAGCTTTTTTTTCTACATGCTTTATTATTACTGATATTCCTGATCAACTTTCTTGATAAAATTGTCTCTAGGATTGGTTAGGGTTAGGGTTAGGGTTAGGGTTAGCTTTTTTTTCTACATGCTTTCTTATTACTGATATTCCTGATCAACTTTCTTGATAAAATTGTCTCTAGGATTGGTTAGGGTTAGGGTTAGGGTTAGGGTTAGGGTTAGCTTTTTTTTCTACATGCTTTATTATTACTGATATTCCTGATCAACTTTCTTGATAAAATTGTCTCTAGGATTGGTTAGGGTTAGGGTTACGGTTAGGGTTAGCTTTTTTTTCTACATGCTTTCTTATTACTGATATTCCTGATCAACTTTCTTGATAAAATTGTCTCTAGGATTGGTTAGGGTTAGGGTTAGGGTTAGGGTTAGGGTTAGCTTTTTTTTCTACATGCTTTATTATTACTGATATTCCTGATCAACTTTCTTGATAAAATTGTCTCTAGGATTGGTTAGGGTTAGGGTTAGGGTTAGGGTTAGCTTTTTTTTCTACATGCTTTCTTATTACTGATATTCCTGATCAACTTTCTTGATAAAATTGTCTCTAGGATTGGTTAGGGTTAGGGTTACGGTTAGGGTTAGCTTTTTTTTCTACATGCTTTCTTATTACTGATATTCCTGATCAACTTTCTTGATAAAATTGTCTCTAGGATTGGTTAGGGTTAGGGTTAGGGTTAGGGTTAGGGTTAGCTTTTTTTTCTACATGCTTTATTATTACTGATATTCCTGATCAACTTTCTTGATAAAATTGTCTCTAGGATTGGTTAGGGTTAGGGTTAGGGTTAGGGTTAGCTTTTTTTTCTACATGCTTTCTTATTACTGATATTCCTGATCAACTTTCTTGATAAAATTGTCTCTAGGATTGGTTAGGGTTAGGGTTACGGTTAGGGTTAGCTTTTTTTTCTACATGCTTTCTTATTACTGATATTCCTGATCAACTTTCTTGATAAAATTGTCTCTAGGATTGGTTAGGGTTAGGGTTAGGGTTAGGGTTAGGGTTAGCTTTTTTTTCTACATGCTTTATTATTACTGATATTCCTGATCAACTTTCTTGATAAAATTGTCTCTAGGATTGGTTAGGGTTAGGGTTAGGGTTAGGGTTAGCTTTTTTTTCTACATGCTTTCTTATTACTGATATTCCTGATCAACTTTCTTGATAAAATTGTCTCTAGGATTGGTTAGGGTTAGGGTTACGGTTAGGGTTAGCTTTTTTTTCTACATGCTTTATTATTACTGATATTCCTGATCAACTTTCTTGATAAAATTGTCTCTAGGATTGGTTAGGGTTAGGGTTAGGGTTAGGGTTAGGGTTAGCTTTTTTTTCTACATGCTTTATTATTACTGATATTCCTGATCAACTTTCTTGATAAAATTGTCTCTAGGATTGGTTAGGGTTAGGGTTAGGGTTAGGGTTAGGGTTAGCTTTTTTTTCTACATGCTTTATTATTACTGATATTCCTGATCAACTTTCTTGATAAAATTGTCTCTAGGATTGGTTAGGGTTAGGGTTAGGGTTAGGGTTAGCTTTTTTTTCTACATGCTTTATTATTACTGATATTCCTGATCAACTTTCTTGATAAAATTGTCTCTAGGATTGGTTAGGGTTAGGGTTAGGGTTAGGGTTAGGGTTAGCTTTTTTTTCTACATGCTTTATTATTACTGATATTCCTGATCAACTTTCTTGATAAAATTGTCTCTAGGATTGGTTAGGGTTAGGGTTAGGGTTAGGGTTAGGGTTAGCTTTTTTTTCTACATGCTTTCTTATTACTGATATTCCTGATCAACTTTCTTGATAAAATTGTCTCTAGGATTGGTTAGGGTTAGGGTTAGGGTTAGGGTTAGGGTTAGCTTTTTTTTCTACATGCTTTATTATTACTGATATTCCTGATCAACTTTCTTGATAAAATTGTCTCTAGGATTGGTTAGGGTTAGGGTTACGGTTAGGGTTAGCTTTTTTTTCTACATGCTTTCTTATTACTGATATTCCTGATCAACTTTCTTGATAAAATTGTCTCTAGGATTGGTTAGGGTTAGGGTTAGGGTTAGGGTTAGGGTTAGCTTTTTTTTCTACATGCTTTATTATTACTGATATTCCTGATCAACTTTCTTGATAAAATTGTCTCTAGGATTGGTTAGGGTTAGGGTTAGGGTTAGGGTTAGCTTTTTTTTCTACATGCTTTCTTATTACTGATATTCCTGATCAACTTTCTTGATAAAATTGTCTCTAGGATTGGTTAGGGTTAGGGTTAGGGTTAGGGTTAGGGTTAGCTTTTTTTTCTACATGCTTTATTATTACTGATATTCCTGATCAACTTTCTTGATAAAATTGTCTCTAGGATTGGTTAGGGTTAGGGTTACGGTTAGGGTTAGCTTTTTTTTCTACATGCTTTCTTATTACTGATATTCCTGATCAACTTTCTTGATAAAATTGTCTCTAGGATTGGTTAGGGTTAGGGTTAGGGTTAGGGTTAGGGTTAGCTTTTTTTTCTACATGCTTTATTATTACTGATATTCCTGATCAACTTTCTTGATAAAATTGTCTCTAGGATTGGTTAGGGTTAGGGTTAGGGTTAGGGTTAGCTTTTTTTTCTACATGCTTTCTTATTACTGATATTCCTGATCAACTTTCTTGATAAAATTGTCTCTAGGATTGGTTAGGGTTAGGGTTACGGTTAGGGTTAGCTTTTTTTTCTACATGCTTTCTTATTACTGATATTCCTGATCAACTTTCTTGATAAAATTGTCTCTAGGATTGGTTAGGGTTAGGGTTAGGGTTAGGGTTAGGGTTAGCTTTTTTTTCTACATGCTTTATTATTACTGATATTCCTGATCAACTTTCTTGATAAAATTGTCTCTTGGATTGGTTAGGGTTAGGGTTAGGGTTAGGGTTAGCTTTTTTTTCTACATGCTTTCTTATTACTGATATTCCTGATCAACTTTCTTGATAAAATTGTCTCTAGGATTGGTTAGGGTTAGGGTTACGGTTAGGGTTAGCTTTTTTTTCTACATGCTTTCTTATTACTGATATTCCTGATCAACTTTCTTGATAAAATTGTCTCTAGGATTGGTTAGGGTTAGGGTTAGGGTTAGGGTTAGGGTTAGCTTTTTTTTCTACATGCTTTATTATTACTGATATTCCTGATCAACTTTCTTGATAAAATTGTCTCTAGGATTGGTTAGGGTTAGGGTTAGGGTTAGGGTTAGCTTTTTTTTCTACATGCTTTCTTATTACTGATATTCCTGATCAACTTTCTTGATAAAATTGTCTCTAGGATTGGTTAGGGTTAGGGTTACGGTTAGGGTTAGCTTTTTTTTCTACATGCTTTATTATTACTGATATTCCTGATCAACTTTCTTGATAAAATTGTCTCTAGGATTGGTTAGGGTTAGGGTTAGGGTTAGGGTTAGGGTTAGCTTTTTTTTCTACATGCTTTATTATTACTGATATTCCTGATCAACTTTCTTGATAAAATTGTCTCTAGGATTGGTTAGGGTTAGGGTTACGGTTAGGGTTAGCTTTTTTT
>NC_136527.1:128760916-128860916 GCF_053919585.1 Euprymna scolopes | reverse complement strand
TTTTTCTACATGCTTTATTATTACTGATATTTCTGAACAACTTTCTTGATAAAATTGTCTCTAGGATTGGTTAGGGTTAGGGTTAGGGTTAGTGTTAGGGTTAGCTTTTTTTTCTACACGCTTTATTATTACTGATATTTCTGAACAACTTTCTTGATAAAATTGTCTCTAGGATTGGTTAGGGTTCGGATTAGGGTTAGGGTTAGGGTTAGGGTTAGGGTTAGGGTTAGCTTTTTTTTCTACATACTTTCTTATTACTGATATTCCTGATCAACTTTCTTGATAAAATTGTCTCTAGGATTGGTTAGGGTTAGGGTTAGGGTTAGGGTTAGGGTTAGCTTTTTTTTCTACATGCTTTATTATTACTGATATTCCTGATCAACTTTCTTGATAAAATTGTCTCTAGGATTGGTTAGGGTTAGGGTTAGGGTTAGGGTTAGGGTTAGCTTTTTTTTCTACATGCTTTCTTATTACTGATATTCCTGATCAACTTTCTTGATAAAATTGTCTCTAGGATTGGTTAGGGTTAGGGTTAGGGTTAGGGTTAGCTTTTCTTTCTACATGCTTTATTATTACTGATATTCCTGATCAACTTTCTTGATAAAATTGTCTCTAGGATTGGTTAGGGTTAGGGTTAGGGTTAGGGTTAGGGTTAGCTTTTTTTTCTACATGCTTTCTTATTACTGATATTCCTGATCAACTTTCTTGATAAAATTGTCTCTAGGATTGGTTAGGGTTAGGGTTAGGGTTATGGTTAGGGTTAGCTTTTTTTTCTACATGCTTTCTTATTACTGATATTCCTGATCAACTTTCTTGATAAAATTGTCTCTAGGATTGGTTAGGGTTAGGGTTAGGGTTAGGGTTAGGGTTAGCTTTTTTTTCTACATGCTTTCTTATTACTGATATTCCTGATCAACTTTCTTGATAAAATTGTCTCTAGGATTGGTTAGGGTTAGGGTTAGGGTTAGGGTTAGGGTTAGGGTTAGGGTTAGCTTTTTTTTCTACATGCTTTCTTATTACTGATATTCCTGATCAACTTTCTTGATAAAATTGTCTCTAGGATTGGTTAGGGTTAGGGTTAGGGTTAGGGTTAGGGTTAGGGTTAGCTTTTTTTTCTACATGCTTTATTATTACTGATATTCCTGATCAACTTTCTTGATAAAATTGTCTCTAGGATTGGTTAGGGTTAGGGTTAGGGTTAGGGTTAGCTTTTTTTTCTACATGCTTTCTTATTACTGATATTCCTGATCAACTTTCTTGATAAAATTGTCTCTAGGATTGGTTAGGGTTAGGGTTAGGGTTAGGGTTAGGGTTAGCTTTTTTTTCTACATGCTTTCTTATTACTGATATTCCTGATCAACTTTCTTGATAAAATTGTCTCTAGGATTGGTTAGGGTTAGGGTTAGGGTTAGGGTTAGGGTTAGCTTTTTTTTCTACATGCTTTCTTATTACTGATATTCCTGATCAACTTTCTTGATAAAATTGTCTCTAGGATTGGTTAGGGTTAGGGTTAGGGTTAGGGTTAGCTTTTTTTTCTACATGCTTTATTATTACTGATATTCCTGATCAACTTTCTTGATAAAATTGTCTCTAGGATTGGTTAGGGTTAGGGTTAGGGTTAGGGTTAGGGTTAGGGTTAGGGTTAGCTTTTTTTTCTACATGCTTTCTTATTACTGATATTCCTGATCAACTTTCTTGATAAAATTGTCTCTAGGATTGGTTAGGGTTAGGGTTAGGGTTAGGGTTAGGGTTAGGGTTAGCTTTTTTTTCTACATGCTTTATTATTACTGATATTCCTGATCAACTTTCTTGATAAAATTGTCTCTAGGATTGGTTAGGGTTAGGGTTAGGGTTAGGGTTAGGGTTAGCTTTTTTTTCTACATGCTTTCTTATTACTGATATTCCTGATCAACTTTCTTGATAAAATTGTCTCTAGGATTGGTTAGGGTTAGGGTTAGGGTTAGGGTTAGGGTTAGCTTTTTTTTCTACATGCTTTCTTATTACTGATATTCCTGATCAACTTTCTTGATAAAATTGTCTCTAGGATTGGTTAGGGTTAGGGTTAGGGTTAGGGTTAGGGTTAGCTTTTTTTTCTACATGCTTTCTTATTACTGATATTCCTGATCAACTTTCTTGATAAAATTGTCTCTAGGATTGGTTAGGGTTAGGGTTAGGGTTAGGGTTAGGGTTAGGGTTAGGGTTAGCTTTTTTTTCTACATGCTTTCTTATTACTGATATTCCTGATCAACTTTCTTGATAAAATTGTCTCTAGGATTGGTTAGGGTTAGGGTTAGGGTTAGGGTTAGGGTTAGGGTTAGCTTTTTTTTCTACATGCTTTATTATTACTGATATTCCTGATCAACTTTCTTGATAAAATTGTCTCTAGGATTGGTTAGGGTTAGGGTTAGGGTTAGGGTTAGCTTTTTTTTCTACATGATTTATTATTACTGATATTCCTGATCAACTTTCTTGATAAAATTGTCTCTAGGATTGGTTAGGGTTAGGGTTAGGGTTAGGGTTAGGGTTAGCTTTTTTTTCTACATGCTTTCTTATTACTGATATTCCTGATCAACTTTCTTGATAAAATTGTCTCTAGGATTGGTTAGGGTTAGGGTTAGGGTTAGGGTTAGGGTTAGCTTTTTTTTCTACATGCTTTCTTATTACTGATATTCCTGATCAACTTTCTTGATAAAATTGTCTCTAGGATTGGTTAGGGTTAGGGTTAGGGTTAGGGTTAGCTTTTTTTTCTACATGCTTTCTTATTACTGATATTCCTGATCAACTTTCTTGATAAAATTGTCTCTAGGATTGGTTAGGGTTAGGGTTAGGGTTAGGGTTAGGGTTAGGGTTAGGGTTAGCTTTTTTTTCTACATGCTTTCTTATTACTGATATTCCTGATCAACTTTCTTGATAAAATTGTCTCTAGGATTGGTTAGGGTTAGGGTTAGGGTTAGGGTTAGCTTTTTTTTCTACATGCTTTCTTATTACTGATATTCCTGATCAACTTTCTTGATAAAATTGTCTCTAGGATTGGTTAGGGTTAGGGTTAGGGTTAGGGTTAGGGTTAGGGTTAGCTTTTTTTTCTACATGCTTTCTTATTACTGATATTCCTGATCAACTTTCTTGATAAAATTGTCTCTAGGATTGGTTAGGGTTAGGGTTAGGGTTAGGGTTAGGGTTAGCTTTTTTTTCTACATGCTTTCTTATTACTGATATTCCTGATCAACTTTCTTGATAAAATTGTCTCTAGGATTGGTTAGGGTTAGGGTTAGGGTTAGGGTTAGCTTTTTTTTCTACATGCTTTCTTATTACTGATATTCCTGATCAACTTTCTTGATAAAATTGTCTCTAGGATTGGTTAGGGTTAGGGTTAGGGTTAGGGTTAGGGTTAGCATTTTTTTCTACATGCTTTCTTATTACTGATATTCCTGATCAACTTTCTTGATAAAATTGTCTCTAGGATTGGTTAGGGTTAGGGTTAGGGTTAGGGTTAGCTTTTTTTTCTACATGCTTTCTTATTACTGATATTCCTGATCAACTTTCTTGATAAAATTGTCTCTAGGATTGGTTAGGGTTAGGGTTAGGGTTAGGGTTAGCTTTTTTTTCTACATGCTTTATTATTACTGATATTCCTGATCAACTTTCTTGATAAAATTGTCTCTAGGATTGGTTAGGGTTAGGGTTAGGGTTAGGGTTAGGGTTAGGGTTAGGGTTAGCTTTTTTTTCTACATGCTTTCTTATTACTGATATTCCTGATCAACTTTCTTGATAAAATTGTCTCTAGGATTGGTTAGGGTTAGGGTTAGGGTTAGGGTTAGCTTTTTTTTCTACATGCTTTCTTATTACTGATATTCCTGATCAACTTTCTTGATAAAATTGTCTCTAGGATTGGTTAGGGTTAGGGTTAGGGTTAGGGTTAGGGTTAGGGTTAGCTTTTTTTTCTACATGCTTTCTTATTACTGATATTCCTGATCAACTTTCTTGATAAAATTGTCTCTAGGATTGGTTAGGGTTAGGGTTAGGGTTAGGGTTAGGGTTAGGGTTAGGGTTAGCTTTTTTTTCTACATGCTTTCTTATTACTGATATTCCTGATCAACTTTCTTGATAAAATTGTCTCTAGGATTGGTTAGGGTTAGGGTTAGGGTTAGGGTTAGCTTTTTTTTCTACATGCTTTCTTATTACTGATATTCCTGATCAACTTTCTTGATAAAATTGTCTCTAGGATTGGTTAGGGTTAGGGTTAGGGTTAGGGTTAGGGTTAGCTTTTTTTTCTACATGCTTTCTTATTACTGATATTCCTGATCAACTTTCTTGATAAAATTGTCTCTAGGATTGGTTAGGGTTAGGGTTAGGGTTAGGGTTAGCTTTTTTTTCTACATGCTTTCTTATTACTGATATTCCTGATCAACTTTCTTGATAAAATTGTCTCTAGGATTGGTTAGGGTTAGGGTTAGGGTTAGGGTTAGGGTTAGGGTTAGGGTTAGCTTTTTTTTTCTACATGCTTTCTTATTACTGATATTCCTGATCAACTTTCTTGATAAAATTGTCTCTAGGATTGGTTAGGGTTAGGGTTAGGGTTAGGGTTAGCTTTTTTTTCTACATGATTTATTATTACTGATATTCCTGATCAACTTTCTTGATAAAATTGTCTCTAGGATTGGTTAGGGTTAGGGTTAGGGTTAGGGTTAGGGTTAGGGTTAGCTTTTTTTTCTACATGCTTTCTTATTACTGATATTCCTGATCAACTTTCTTGATAAAATTGTCTCTAGGATTGGTTAGGGTTAGGGTTAGGGTTAGGGTTAGGGTTAGCTTTTTTTTCTACATGCTTTCTTATTACTGATATTCCTGATCAACTTTCTTGATAAAATTGTCTCTAGGATTGGTTAGGGTTAGGGTTAGGGTTAGGGTTAGGGTTAGCTTTTTTTTCTACATGCTTTCTTATTACTGATATTCCTGATCAACTTTCTTGATAAAATTGTCTCTAGGATTGGTTAGGGTTAGGGTTAGGGTTAGGGTTAGCTTTTTTTTCTACATGCTTTATTATTACTGATATTCCTGATCAACTTTCTTGATAAAATTGTCTCTAGGATTGGTTAGGGTTAGGGTTAGGGTTAGGGTTAGGGTTAGGGTTAGGGTTAGCTTTTTTTTCTACATGCTTTCTTATTACTGATATTCCTGATCAACTTTCTTGATAAAATTGTCTCTAGGATTGGTTAGGGTTAGGGGTTAGGGTTAGGGTTAGCTTTTTTTTCTACATGCTTTCTTATTACTGATATTCCTGATCAACTTTCTTGATAAAATTGTCTCTAGGATTGGTTAGGGTTAGGGTTAGGGTTAGGGTTAGGGTTAGGGTTAGCTTTTTTTTCTACATGCTTTCTTATTACTGATATTCCTGATCAACTTTCTTGATAAAATTGTCTCTAGGATTGGTTAGGGTTAGGGTTAGGGTTAGGGTTAGGGTTAGGGTTAGGGTTAGCTTTTTTTTTCTACATGCTTTCTTATTACTGATATTCCTGATCAACTTTCTTGATAAAATTGTCTCTAGGATTGGTTAGGGTTAGGGTTAGGGTTAGGGTTAGCTTTTTTTTCTACATGCTTTCTTATTACTGATATTCCTGATCAACTTTCTTGATAAAATTGTCTCTAGGATTGGTTAGGGTTAGGGTTAGGGTTAGGGTTAGGGTTAGCATTTTTTTCTACATGCTTTCTTATTACTGATATTCCTGATCAACTTTCTTGATAAAATTGTCTCTAGGATTGGTTAGGGTTAGGGTTAGGGTTAGGGTTAGCTTTTTTTTCTACATGCTTTCTTATTACTGATATTCCTGATCAACTTTCTTGATAAAATTGTCTCTAGGATTGGTTAGGGTTAGGGTTAGGGTTAGGGTTAGCTTTTTTTTCTACATGCTTTATTATTACTGATATTCCTGATCAACTTTCTTGATAAAATTGTCTCTAGGATTGGTTAGGGTTAGGGTTAGGGTTAGGGTTAGGGTTAGGGTTAGGGTTAGCTTTTTTTTCTACATGCTTTCTTATTACTGATATTCC
This sequence comes from Euprymna scolopes, assembly GCF_053919585.1. Lineage (NCBI taxonomy): Eukaryota > Metazoa > Mollusca > Cephalopoda > Sepiida > Sepiolidae > Euprymna > Euprymna scolopes. The sequence goes on along the minus strand of NC_136527.1, from coordinate 128,854,868 downwards.
TGATCAACTTTCTTGATAAAATTGTCTCTAGGATTGGTTAGGGTTAGGGTTAGGGTTAGGGTTAGGGTTAGCTTTTTTTTCTACATGCTTTCTTATTACTGATATTCCTGATCAACTTTCTTGATAAAATTGTCTCTAGGATTGGTTAGGGTTAGGGTTAGGGTTAGGGTTAGGGTTAGGGTTAGGGTTAGCTTTTTTTTCTACATGCTTTCTTATTACTGATATTCCTGATCAACTTTCTTGATAAAATTGTCTCTAGGATTGGTTAGGGTTAGGGTTAGGGTTAGGGTTAGGGTTAGCTTTTTTTTCTACATGCTTTCTTATTACTGATATTCCTGATCAACTTTCTTGATAAAATTGTCTCTAGGATTGGTTAGGGTTAGGGTTAGGGTTAGGGTTAGCTTTTTTTTCTACATGCTTTCTTATTACTGATATTCCTGATCAACTTTCTTGATAAAATTGTCTCTAGGATTGGTTAGGGTTAGGGTTAGGGTTAGGGTTAGGGTTAGGGTTAGGGTTAGCTTTTTTTTTCTACATGCTTTCTTATTACTGATATTCCTGATCAACTTTCTTGATAAAATTGTCTCTAGGATTGGTTAGGGTTAGGGTTAGGGTTAGGGTTAGCTTTTTTTTCTACATGATTTATTATTACTGATATTCCTGATCAACTTTCTTGATAAAATTGTCTCTAGGATTGGTTAGGGTTAGGGTTAGGGTTAGGGTTAGGGTTAGGGTTAGCTTTTTTTTCTACATGCTTTATTATTACTGATATTCCTGATCAACTTTCTTGATAAAATTGTCTCTAGGATTGGTTAGGGTTAGGGTTAGGGTTAGGGTTAGCTTTTTTTTCTACATGCTTTCTTATTACTGATATTCCTGATCAACTTTCTTGATAAAATTGTCTCTAGGATTGGTTAGGGTTAGGGTTAGGGTTAGGGTTAGGGTTAGGGTTAGGGTTAGCTTTTTTTTTCTACATGCTTTCTTATTACTGATATTCCTGATCAACTTTCTTGATAAAATTGTCTCTAGGATTGGTTAGGGTTAGGGTTAGGGTTAGGGTTAGCTTTTTTTTCTACATGATTTATTATTACTGATATTCCTGATCAACTTTCTTGATAAAATTGTCTCTAGGATTGGTTAGGGTTAGGGTTAGGGTTAGGGTTAGGGTTAGGGTTAGCTTTTTTTTCTACATGCTTTCTTATTACTGATATTCCTGATCAACTTTCTTGATAAAATTGTCTCTAGGATTGGTTAGGGTTAGGGTTAGGGTTAGGGTTAGGGTTAGCTTTTTTTTCTACATGCTTTCTTATTACTGATATTCCTGATCAACTTTCTTGATAAAATTGTCTCTAGGATTGGTTAGGGTTAGGGTTAGGGTTAGGGTTAGCTTTTTTTTCTACATGCTTTATTATTACTGATATTCCTGATCAACTTTCTTGATAAAATTGTCTCTAGGATTGGTTAGGGTTAGGGTTAGGGTTAGGGTTAGGGTTAGCTTTTTTTTCTACATGCTTTCTTATTACTGATATTCCTGATCAACTTTCTTGATAAAATTGTCTCTAGGATTGGTTAGGGTTAGGGTTAGGGTTAGGGTTAGCTTTTTTTTCTACATGCTTTATTATTACTGATATTCCTGATCAACTTTCTTGATAAAATTGTCTCTAGGATTGGTTAGGGTTAGGGTTAGGGTTAGGGTTAGGGTTAGCTTTTTTTTCTACATGCTTTCTTATTACTGATATTCCTGATCAACTTTCTTGATAAAATTGTCTCTAGGATTGGTTAGGGTTAGGGTTAGGGTTAGGGTTAGCTTTTTTTTCTACATGCTTTATTATTACTGATATTCCTGATCAACTTTCTTGATAAAATTGTCTCTAGGATTGGTTAGGGTTAGGGTTAGGGTTAGGGTTAGCTTTTTTTTCTACATGATTTATTATTACTGATATTCCTGATCAACTTTCTTGATAAAATTGTCTCTAGGATTGGTTAGGGTTAGGGTTAGGGTTAGGGTTAGCTTTTTTTTCTACATGATTTATTATTACTGATATTCCTGATCAACTTTCTTGATAAAATTGTCTCTAGGATTGGTTAGGGTTAGGGTTAGGGTTAGGGTTAGGGTTAGCTTTTTTTTCTACATGCTTTCTTATTACTGATATTCCTGATCAACTTTCTTGATAAAATTGTCTCTAGGATTGGTTAGGGTTAGGGTTAGGGTTAGGGTTAGCTTTTTTTTCTACATGCTTTATTATTACTGATATTCCTGATCAACTTTCTTGATAAAATTGTCTCTAGGATTGGTTAGGGTTAGGGTTAGGGTTAGGGTTAGGGTTAGCTTTTTTTTCTACATGCTTTCTTATTACTGATATTCCTGATCAACTTTCTTGATAAAATTGTCTCTAGGATTGGTTAGGGTTAGGGTTAGGGTTAGGGTTAGCTTTTTTTTCTACATGCTTTATTATTACTGATATTCCTGATCAACTTTCTTGATAAAATTGTCTCTAGGATTGGTTAGGGTTAGGGTTAGGGTTAGGGTTAGCTTTTTTTTCTACATGATTTATTATTACTGATATTCCTGATCAACTTTCTTGATAAAATTGTCTCTAGGATTGGTTAGGGTTAGGGTTAGGGTTAGGGTTAGCTTTTTTTTCTACATGATTTATTATTACTGATATTCCTGATCAACTTTCTTGATAAAATTGTCTCTAGGATTGGTTAGGGTTAGGGTTAGGGTTAGGGTTAGGGTTAGGGTTAGCTTTTTTTTCTACATGCTTTCTTATTACTGATATTCCTGATCAACTTTCTTGATAAAATTGTCTCTAGGATTGGTTAGGGTTAGGGTTAGGGTTAGGGTTAGCTTTTTTTTCTACATGCTTTCTTATTACTGATATTCCTGATCAACTTTCTTGATAAAATTGTCTCTAGGATTGGTTAGGGTTAGGGTTAGGGTTAGGGTTAGGGTTAGGGTTAGGGTTAGCTTTTTTTTTCTACATGCTTTCTTATTACTGATATTCCTGATCAACTTTCTTGATAAAATTGTCTCTAGGATTGGTTAGGGTTAGGGTTAGGGTTAGGGTTAGCTTTTTTTTCTACATGATTTATTATTACTGATATTCCTGATCAACTTTCTTGATAAAATTGTCTCTAGGATTGGTTAGGGTTAGGGTTAGGGTTAGGGTTAGGGTTAGGGTTAGCTTTTTTTTCTACATGCTTTCTTATTACTGATATTCCTGATCAACTTTCTTGATAAAATTGTCTCTAGGATTGGTTAGGGTTAGGGTTAGGGTTAGGGTTAGGGTTAGCTTTTTTTTCTACATGCTTTCTTATTACTGATATTCCTGATCAACTTTCTTGATAAAATTGTCTCTAGGATTGGTTAGGGTTAGGGTTAGGGTTAGGGTTAGCTTTTTTTTCTACATGCTTTATTATTACTGATATTCCTGATCAACTTTCTTGATAAAATTGTCTCTAGGATTGGTTAGGGTTAGGGTTAGGGTTAGGGTTAGGGTTAGCTTTTTTTTCTACATGCTTTCTTATTACTGATATTCCTGATCAACTTTCTTGATAAAATTGTCTCTAGGATTGGTTAGGGTTAGGGTTAGGGTTAGGGTTAGCTTTTTTTTCTACATGCTTTCTTATTACTGATATTCCTGATCAACTTTCTTGATAAAATTGTCTCTAGGATTGGTTAGGGTTAGGGTTAGGGTTAGGGTTAGGGTTAGCTTTTTTTTCTACATGCTTTCTTATTACTGATATTCCTGATCAACTTTCTTGATAAAATTGTCTCTAGGATTGGTTAGGGTTAGGGTTAGGGTTAGGGTTAGCTTTTTTTTTCTACATGCTTTATTATTACTGATATTCCTGATCAACTTTCTTGATAAAATTGTCTCTAGGATTTGTTAGGGTTAGGGTTAGGGTTAGGGTTAGCTTTTTTTTCTACATGCTTTCTTATTACTGATATTCCTGATCAACTTTCTTGATAAAATTGTCTCTAGGATTGGTTAGGGTTAGGGTTATGGTTAGGGTTAGCTTTTTTTTCTACATGCTTTCTTATTACTGATATTCCTGATCAACTTTCTTGATAAAATTGTCTCTAGGATTGGTTAGGGTTAGGGTTAGGGTTAGGGTTAGCTTTTTTTTCTACATGCTTTATTATTACTGATATTCCTGATCAACTTTCTTGATAAAATTGTCTCTAGGATTGGTTAGGGTTAGGGTTAGGGTTAGGGTTAGGGTTAGCTTTTTTTTCTACATGCTTTATTATTACTGATATTCCTGATCAACTTTCTTGATAAAATTGTCTCTAGGATTGGTTAGGGTTAGGGTTAGGGTTAGGGTTAGCTTTTTTTTCTACATGCTTTCTTATTACTGATATTCCTGATCAACTTTCTTGATAAAATTGTCTCTAGGATTGGTTAGGGTTAGGGTTAGGGTTAGGGTTAGGGTTAGCTTTTTTTTCTACATGCTTTATTATTACTGATATTCCTGATCAACTTTCTTGATAAAATTGTCTCTAGGATTGGTTAGGGTTAGGGTTAGGGTTAGGGTTAGGGTTAGCTTTTTTTTCTACATGCTTTCTTATTACTGATATTCCTGATCAACTTTCTTGATAAAATTGTCTCTAGGATTGGTTAGGGTTAGGGTTATGGTTAGGGTTAGCTTTTTTTTCTACATGCTTTCTTATTACTGATATTCCTGATCAACTTTCTTGATAAAATTGTCTCTAGGATTGGTTAGGGTTAGGGTTAGGGTTAGGGTTAGCTTTTTTTTCTACATGCTTTCTTATTACTGATATTCCTGATCAACTTTCTTGATAAAATTGTCTCTAGGATTGGTTAGGGTTAGGGTTAGGGTTAGGGTTAGCTTTTTTTTCTACATGCTTTCTTATTACTGATATTCCTGATCAACTTTCTTGATAAAATTGTCTCTAGGATTGGTTAGGGTTAGGGTTAGGGTTAGGGTTAGGGTTAGGGTTGGCTTTTTTTCTACATGCTTTATTATTACTGATATTCCTGATCAACTTTCTTGATAAAATTGTCTCTAGGATTGGTTAGGGTTAGGGTTAGGGTTAGGGTTAGGGTTAGGGTTAGCTTTTTTTTCTACATGCTTTCTTATTACTGATATTCCTGATCAACTTTCTTGATAAAATTGTCTCTAGGATTGGTTAGGGTTAGGGTTAGGGTTAGGGTTAGCTTTTTTTTCTACATGCTTTCTTATTACTGATATTCCTGATCAACTTTCTTGATAAAATTGTCTCTAGGATTGGTTAGGGTTAGGGTTAGGGTTAGGGTTAGCTTTTTTTTCTACATGCTTTCTTATTACTGATATTCCTGATCAACTTTCTTGATAAAATTGTCTCTAGGATTGGTTAGGGTTAGGGTTAGGGTTAGGGTTAGGGTTAGGGTTAGGGTTGGCTTTTTTTCTACATGCTTTATTATTACTGATATTCCTGATCAACTTTCTTCATAAAATTGTCTCTAGGATTGGTTAGGGTTAGGGTTAGGGTTAGGGTTAGGGTTAGGGTTAGCTTTTTTTTTACATGCTTTATTATTACTGATATTCCTGATCAACTTTCTTGATAAAATTGTCTCTAGGATTGGTTAGGGTTAGGGTTAGGGTTAGGGTTAGGGTTAGCTTTTTTTCTACATGCTTTATTATTACTGATATTCCTGATCAACTTTCTTGATAAAATTGTCTCTAGGATTGGTTAGGGTTAGGGTTAGGGTTAGGGTTAGGGTTAGCTTTTTTTCTACATGCTTTATTATTACTGATATTCCTGATCAACTTTCTTGATAAAATTGTCTCTAGGATTGGTTAGGGTTAGGGTTAGGGTTAGGGTTAGGGTTAGGGTTAGGGTTAGCTTTTTTTTTACATGCTTTATTATTACTGATATTCCTGATCAACTTTCTTGATAAAATTGTCTCTAGGATTGGTTAGGGTTAGGGTTAGGGTTAGGGTTAGGGTTAGCTTTTTTTTTACATGCTTTATTATTACTGATATTCCTGATCAACTTTCTTGATAAAATTGTCTCTAGGATTGGTTAGGGTTAGGGTTAGGGTTAGGGTTAGGGTTAGCGTTTTTTTTACATGCTTTATTATTACTGATATTCCTGATCAACTTTCTTGATAAAATTGTCTCTAGGATTGGTTAGGGTTAGGGTTAGGGTTAGGGTTAGGGTTAGGGTTAGGGTTAGCTTTTTTTCTACATGCTTTATTATTACTGATATTCCTGATCAACTTTCTTGATAAAATTGTCTCTAGGATTGGTTAGGGTTAGGGTTAGGGTTAGGGTTAGGGTTAGCTTTTTTTTCTACATGCTTTCTTATTACTGATATTCCTGATCAACTTTCTTGATAAAATTGTCTCTAGGATTGGTTAGGGTTAGGGTTAGGGTTAGGGTTAGCTTTTTTTTCTACATGCTTTATTATTACTGATATTCCTGATCAACTTTCTTGATAAAATTGTCTCTAGGATTGGTTAGGGTTAGGGTTAGGGTTAGGGTTAGGGTTAGCTTTTTTTTCTACATGCTTTCTTATTACTGATATTCCTGATCAACTTTCTTGATAAAATTGTCTCTAGGATTGGTTAGGGTTAGGGTTATGGTTAGGGTTAGCTTTTTTTTCTACATGCTTTCTTATTACTGATATTCCTGATCAACTTTCTTGATAAAATTGTCTCTAGGATTGGTTAGGGTTAGGGTTAGGGTTAGGGTTAGCTTTTTTTTCTACATGCTTTCTTATTACTGATATTCCTGATCAACTTTCTTGATAAAATTGTCTCTAGGATTGGTTAGGGTTAGGGTTAGGGTTAGGGTTAGCTTTTTTTTCTACATGCTTTATTATTACTGATATTCCTGATCAACTTTCTTGATAAAATTGTCTCTAGGATTGGTTAGGGTTAGGGTTAGGGTTAGGGTTAGGGTTAGCTTTTTTTTCTACATGCTTTCTTATTACTGATATTCCTGATCAACTTTCTTGATAAAATTGTCTCTAGGATTGGTTAGGGTTAGGGTTATGGTTAGGGTTAGCTTTTTTTTCTACATGCTTTCTTATTACTGATATTCCTGATCAACTTTCTTGATAAAATTGTCTCTAGGATTGGTTAGGGTTAGGGTTAGGGTTAGGGTTAGGGTTAGGGTTAGGGTTAGCTTTTTTTTCTACATGCTTTCTTATTACTGATATTCCTGATCAACTTTCTTGATAAAATTGTCTCTAGGATTGGTTAGGGTTAGGGTTAGGGTTATGGTTAGGGTTAGCTTTTTTTTCTACATGCTTTCTTATTACTGATATTCCTGATCAACTTTCTTGATAAAATTGTCTCTAGGATTGGTTAGGGTTAGGGTTATGGTTAGGGTTAGCTTTTTTTTCTACATGCTTTATTATTACTGATATTCCTGATCAACTTTCTTGATAAAATTGTCTCTAGGATTGGTTAGGGTTAGGGTTAGGGTTAGGGTTAGGGTTAGCTTTTTTTTCTACATGCTTTCTTATTACTGATATTCCTGATCAACTTTCTTGATAAAATTGTCTCTAGGATTGGTTAGGGTTAGGGTTAGGGTTAGGGTTAGGGTTAGCTTTTTTTTCTACATGCTTTATTATTACTGATATTCCTGATCAACTTTCTTGATAAAATTGTCTCTAGGATTGGTTAGGGTTAGGGTTAGGGTTAGGGTTAGGGTTAGCTTTTTTTTCTACATGCTTTATTATTACTGATATTCCTGATCAACTTTCTTGATAAAATTGTCTCTAGGATTGGTTAGGGTTAGGGTTAGGGTTAGGGTTAGGGTTAGCTTTTTTTTCTACATGCTTTCTTATTACTGATATTCCTGATCAACTTTCTTGATAAAATTGTCTCTAGGATTGGTTAGGGTTAGGGTTAGGGTTAGCTTTTTTTTCTACATGCTTTATTATTACTGATATTCCTGATCAACTTTCTTGATAAAATTGTCTCTAGGATTGGTTAGGGTTAGGGTTAGGGTTAGGGTTAGGGTTAGCTTTTTTTTCTACATGCTTTATTATTACTGATATTCCTGATCAACTTTCTTGATAAAATTGTCTCTAGGATTGGTTAGGGTTAGGGTTATGGTTAGGGTTAGCTTTTTTTTCTACATGCTTTCTTATTACTGATATTCCTGATCAACTTTCTTGATAAAATTGTCTCTAGGATTGGTTAGGGTTAGGGTTATGGTTAGGGTTAGCTTTTTTTTCTACATGCTTTATTATTACTGATATTCCTGATCAACTTTCTTGATAAAATTGTCTCTAGGATTGGTTAGGGTTAGGGTTAGGGTTAGGGTTAGGGTTAGCTTTTTTTTCTACATGCTTTCTTATTACTGATATTCCTGATCAACTTTCTTGATAAAATTGTCTCTAGGATTGGTTAGGGTTAGGGTTAGGGTTAGGGTTAGGGTTAGCTTTTTTTTCTACATGCTTTATTATTACTGATATTCCTGATCAACTTTCTTGATAAAATTGTCTCTAGGATTGGTTAGGGTTAGGGTTAGGGTTAGGGTTAGGGTTAGCTTTTTTTTCTACATGCTTTCTTATTACTGATATTCCTGATCAACTTTCTTGATAAAATTGTCTCTAGGATTGGTTAGGGTTAGGGTTAGGGTTAGGGTTAGCTTTTTTTTCTACATGCTTTCTTATTACTGATATTCCTGATCAACTTTCTTGATAAAATTGTCTCTAGGATTGGTTAGGGTTAGGGTTATGGTTAGGGTTAGCTTTTTTTTCTACATGCTTTCTTATTACTGATATTCCTGATCAACTTTCTTGATAAAATTGTCTCTAGGATTGGTTAGGGTTAGGGTTAGGGTTAGGGTTAGGGTTAGCTTTTTTTTCTACATGCCTTCTTATTACTGATATTCCTGATCAACTTTCTTGATAAAATTGTCTCTAGGATTGGTTAGGGTTAGGGTTAGGGTTAGGGTTAGGGTTAGCTTTTTTTTTACATGCTTTATTATTACTGATATTCCTGATCAACTTTCTTGATAAAATTGTCTCTAGGATTGGTTAGGGTTAGGGTTAGGGTTAGGGTTAGGGTTAGCGTTTTTTTTACATGCTTTATTATTACTGATATTCCTGATCAACTTTCTTGATAAAATTGTCTCTAGGATTGGTTAGGGTTAGGGTTAGGGTTAGGGTTAGGGTTAGGGTTAGCTTTTTTTCTACATGCTTTATTATTACTGATATTCCTGATCAACTTTCTTGATAAAATTGTCTCTAGGATTGGTTAGGGTTAGGGTTAGGGTTAGGGTTAGGGTTAGCTTTTTTTTCTACATGCTTTCTTATTACTGATATTCCTGATCAACTTTCTTGATAAAATTGTCTCTAGGATTGGTTAGGGTTAGGGTTAGGGTTAGGGTTAGCTTTTTTTTCTACATGCTTTATTATTACTGATATTCCTGATCAACTTTCTTGATAAAATTGTCTCTAGGATTGGTTAGGGTTAGGGTTAGGGTTAGGGTTAGGGTTAGCTTTTTTTTCTACATGCTTTCTTATTACTGATATTCCTGATCAACTTTCTTGATAAAATTGTCTCTAGGATTGGTTAGGGTTAGGGTTATGGTTAGGGTTAGCTTTTTTTTCTACATGCTTTCTTATTACTGATATTCCTGATCAACTTTCTTGATAAAATTGTCTCTAGGATTGGTTAGGGTTAGGGTTAGGGTTAGGGTTAGCTTTTTTTTCTACATGCTTTCTTATTACTGATATTCCTGATCAACTTTCTTGATAAAATTGTCTCTAGGATTGGTTAGGGTTAGGGTTAGGGTTAGGGTTAGCTTTTTTTTCTACATGCTTTATTATTACTGATATTCCTGATCAACTTTCTTGATAAAATTGTCTCTAGGATTGGTTAGGGTTAGGGTTAGGGTTAGGGTTAGGGTTAGCTTTTTTTTCTACATGCTTTCTTATTACTGATATTCCTGATCAACTTTCTTGATAAAATTGTCTCTAGGATTGGTTAGGGTTAGGGTTATGGTTGGGGTTAGCTTTTTTTTCTACATGCTTTCTTATTACTGATATTCCTGATCAACTTTCTTGATAAAATTGTCTCTAGGATTGGTTAGGGTTAGGGTTAGGGTTAGGGTTAGGGTTAGGGTTAGGGTTAGCTTTTTTTTCTACATGCTTTCTTATTACTGATATTCCTGATCAACTTTCTTGATAAAATTGTCTCTAGGATTGGTTAGGGTTAGGGTTAGGGTTATGGTTAGGGTTAGCTTTTTTTTCTACATGCTTTCTTATTACTGATATTCCTGATCAACTTTCTTGATAAAATTGTCTCTAGGATTGGTTAGGGTTAGGGTTATGGTTAGGGTTAGCTTTTTTTTCTACATGCTTTATTATTACTGATATTCCTGATCAACTTTCTTGATAAAATTGTCTCTAGGATTGGTTAGGGTTAGGGTTAGGGTTAGGGTTAGGGTTAGCTTTTTTTTCTACATGCTTTCTTATTACTGATATTCCTGATCAACTTTCTTGATAAAATTGTCTCTAGGATTGGTTAGGGTTAGGGTTAGGGTTAGGGTTAGGGTTAGCTTTTTTTTCTACATGCTTTATTATTACTGATATTCCTGATCAACTTTCTTGATAAAATTGTCTCTAGGATTGGTTAGGGTTAGGGTTAGGGTTAGGGTTAGGGTTAGCTTTTTTTTCTACATGCTTTATTATTACTGATATTCCTGATCAACTTTCTTGATAAAATTGTCTCTAGGATTGGTTAGGGTTAGGGTTAGGGTTAGGGTTAGGGTTAGCTTTTTTTTCTACATGCTTTCTTATTACTGATATTCCTGATCAACTTTCTTGATAAAATTGTCTCTAGGATTGGTTAGGGTTAGGGTTAGGGTTAGCTTTTTTTTCTACATGCTTTATTATTACTGATATTCCTGATCAACTTTCTTGATAAAATTGTCTCTAGGATTGGTTAGGGTTAGGGTTAGGGTTAGGGTTAGGGTTAGCTTTTTTTTCTACATGCTTTATTATTACTGATATTCCTGATCAACTTTCTTGATAAAATTGTCTCTAGGATTGGTTAGGGTTAGGGTTATGGTTAGGGTTAGCTTTTTTTTCTACATGCTTTCTTATTACTGATATTCCTGATCAACTTTCTTGATAAAATTGTCTCTAGGATTGGTTAGGGTTAGGGTTATGGTTAGGGTTAGCTTTTTTTTCTACATGCTTTATTATTACTGATATTCCTGATCAACTTTCTTGATAAAATTGTCTCTAGGATTGGTTAGGGTTAGGGTTAGGGTTAGGGTTAGGGTTAGCTTTTTTTTCTACATGCTTTCTTATTACTGATATTCCTGATCAACTTTCTTGATAAAATTGTCTCTAGGATTGGTTAGGGTTAGGGTTAGGGTTAGGGTTAGGGTTAGCTTTTTTTTCTACATGCTTTATTATTACTGATATTCCTGATCAACTTTCTTGATAAAATTGTCTCTAGGATTGGTTAGGGTTAGGGTTAGGGTTAGGGTTAGGGTTAGCTTTTTTTTCTACATGCTTTCTTATTACTGATATTCCTGATCAACTTTCTTGATAAAATTGTCTCTAGGATTGGTTAGGGTTAGGGTTAGGGTTAGGGTTAGCTTTTTTTTCTACATGCTTTCTTATTACTGATATTCCTGATCAACTTTCTTGATAAAATTGTCTCTAGGATTGGTTAGGGTTAGGGTTATGGTTAGGGTTAGCTTTTTTTTCTACATGCTTTCTTATTACTGATATTCCTGATCAACTTTCTTGATAAAATTGTCTCTAGGATTGGTTAGGGTTAGGGTTAGGGTTAGGGTTAGGGTTAGCTTTTTTTTCTACATGCCTTCTTATTACTGATATTCCTGATCAACTTTCTTGATAAAATTGTCTCTAGGATTGGTTAGGGTTAGGGTTAGGGTTAGGGTTAGGGTTAGGGTTAGCTTTTTTTTCTACATGCTTTATTATTACTGATATTCCTGATCAACTTTCTTGATAAAATTGTCTCTAGGATTGGTTAGGGTTAGGGTTAGGGTTAGGGTTAGCTTTTTTTTCTACATGCTTTATTATTACTGATATTCCTGATCAACTTTCTTGATAAAATTGTCTCTAGGATTGGTTAGGGTTAGGGTTAGGGTTAGGGTTAGGGTTAGCTTTTTTTTCTACATGCTTTCTTATTACTGATATTCCTGATCAACTTTCTTGATAAAATTGTCTCTAGGATTGGTTAGGGTTAGGGTTAGGGTTAGGGTTAGCTTTTTTTTCTACATGCTTTATTATTACTGATATTCCTGATCAACTTTCTTGATAAAATTGTCTCTAGGATTGGTTAGGGTTAGGGTTAGGGTTAGGGTTAGCTTTTTTTTCTACATGCTTTATTATTACTGATATTTCTGATCAACTTTCTTGATAAAATTGTCTCTAGGATTGGTTAGGGTTAGGGTTAGGGTTAGGGTTAGGGTTAGCTTTTTTTTCTACATGCTTTATTATTACTGATATTCCTGATCAACTTTCTTGATAAAATTGTCTCTAGGATTGGTTAGGGTTAGGGTTAGGGTTAGGGTTAGGGTTAGCTTTTTTTTCTACATGCTTTCTTATTACTGATATTCCTGATCAACTTTCTTGATAAAATTGTCTCTAGGATTGGTTAGGGTTAGGGTTAGGGTTAGGGTTAGCTTTTTTTTCTACATGCTTTATTATTACTGATATTCCTGATCAACTTTCTTGATAAAATTGTCTCTAGGATTGGTTAGGGTTAGGGTTAGGGTTAGGGTTAGGGTTAGCTTTTTTTTCTACATGCTTTATTATTACTGATATTCCTGATCAACTTTCTTGATAAAATTGTCTCTAGGATTGGTTAGGGTTAGGGTTAGGGTTAGGGTTAGGGTTAGCTTTTTTTTCTACATGCTTTCTTATTACTGATATTCCTGATCAACTTTCTTGATAAAATTGTCTCTAGGATTGGTTAGGGTTAGGGTTAGGGTTAGGGTTAGCTTTTTTTTCTACATGCTTTATTATTACTGATATTCCTGATCAACTTTCTTGATAAAATTGTCTCTAGGATTGGTTAGGGTTAGGGTTAGGGTTAGGGTTAGGGTTAGCTTTTTTTTCTACATGCTTTATTATTACTGATATTCCTGATCAACTTTCTTGATAAAATTGTCTCTAGGATTGGTTAGGGTTAGGGTTAGGGTTAGGGTTAGGGTTAGCTTTTTTTTCTACATGCTTTCTTATTACTGATATTCCTGATCAACTTTCTTGATAAAATTGTCTCTAGGATTGGTTAGGGTTAGGGTTAGGGTTAGGGTTAGCTTTTTTTTCTACATGCTTTATTATTACTGATATTCCTGATCAACTTTCTTGATAAAATTGTCTCTAGGATTGGTTAGGGTTAGGGTTAGGGTTAGGGTTAGGGTTAGCTTTTTTTTCTACATGCTTTATTATTACTGATATTCCTGATCAACTTTCTTGATAAAATTGTCTCTAGGATTGGTTAGGGTTAGGGTTAGGGTTAGGGTTAGGGTTAGCTTTTTTTTCTACATGCTTTCTTATTACTGATATTCCTGATCAACTTTCTTGATAAAATTGTCTCTAGGATTGGTTAGGGTTAGGGTTAGGGTTAGGGTTAGCTTTTTTTTCTACATGCTTTATTATTACTGATATTTCTGATCAACTTTCTTGATAAAATTGTCTCTAGGATTGGTTAGGGTTAGGGTTAGGGTTAGGGTTAGGGTTAGCTTTTTTTTCTACATGCTTTATTATTACTGATATTCCTGATCAACTTTCTTGATAAAATTGTCTCTAGGATTGGTTAGGGTTAGGGTTAGGGTTAGGGTTAGGGTTAGGGTTAGCTTTTTTTTCTACATGCTTTCTTATTACTGATATTCCTGATCAACTTTCTTGATAAAATTGTCTCTAGGATTGGTTAGGGTTAGGGTTAGGGTTAGGGTTAGCTTTTTTTTCTACATGCTTTCTTATTACTGATATTCCTGATCAACTTTCTTGATAAAATTGTCTCTAGGATTGGTTAGGGTTAGGGTTAGGGTTAGGGTTAGCTTTTTTTTCTACATGCTTTATTATTACTGATATTTCTGATCAACTTTCTTGATAAAATTGTCTCTAGGATTGGTTAGGGTTAGGGTTAGGGTTAGGGTTAGGGTTAGCTTTTTTTTCTACATGCTTTATTATTACTGATATTCCTGATCAACTTTCTTGATAAAATTGTCTCTAGGATTGGTTAGGGTTAGGGTTAGGGTTAGGGTTAGGGTTAGGGTTAGCTTTTTTTTCTACATGCTTTCTTATTACTGATATTCCTGATCAACTTTCTTGATAAAATTGTCTCTAGGATTGGTTAGGGTTAGGGTTAGGGTTAGGGTTAGCTTTTTTTTCTACATGCTTTCTTATTACTGATATTCCTGATCAACTTTCTTGATAAAATTGTCTCTAGGATTGGTTAGGGTTAGGGTTAGGGTTAGGGTTAGCTTTTTTTTCTACATGCTTTATTATTACTGATATTTCTGATCAACTTTCTTGATAAAATTGTCTCTAGGATTGGTTAGGGTTAGGGTTAGGGTTAGGGTTAGGGTTAGCTTTTTTTTCTACATGCTTTATTATTACTGATATTCCTGATCAACTTTCTTGATAAAATTGTCTCTAGGATTGGTTAGGGTTAGGGTTAGGGTTAGGGTTAGGGTTAGCTTTTTTTTGTACATGCTTTCTTATTACTGATATTCCTGATCAACTTTCTTGATAAAATTGTCTCTAGGATTGGTTAGGGTTAGGGTTAGCTTTTTTTTCTACATGCTTTATTATTACTGATATTCCTGATCAACTTTCTTGATAAAATTGTCTCTAGGATTGGTTAGGGTTAGGGTTAGGGTTAGGGTTAGGGTTAGCTTTTTTTTCTACATGCTTTATTATTACTGATATTCCTGATCAACTTTCTTGATAAAATTGTCTCTAGGATTGGTTAGGGTTAGGGTTAGGGTTAGGGTTAGGGTTAGCTTTTTTTTCTACATGCTTTCTTATTACTGATATTCCTGATCAACTTTCTTGATAAAATTGTCTCTAGGATTGGTTAGGGTTAGGGTTAGGGTTAGGGTTAGCTTTTTTTTCTACATGCTTTATTATTACTGATATTTCTGATCAACTTTCTTGATAAAATTGTCTCTAGGATTGGTTAGGGTTAGGGTTAGGGTTAGGGTTAGGGTTAGCTTTTTTTTCTACATGCTTTATTATTACTGATATTCCTGATCAACTTTCTTGATAAAATTGTCTCTAGGATTGGTTAGGGTTAGGGTTAGGGTTAGGGTTAGGGTTAGGGTTAGCTTTTTTTTCTACATGCTTTCTTATTACTGATATTCCTGATCAACTTTCTTGATAAAATTGTCTCTAGGATTGGTTAGGGTTAGGGTTAGGGTTAGGGTTAGCTTTTTTTTCTACATGCTTTCTTATTACTGATATTCCTGATCAACTTTCTTGATAAAATTGTCTCTAGGATTGGTTAGGGTTAGGGTTAGGGTTAGGGTTAGCTTTTTTTTCTACATGCTTTATTATTACTGATATTTCTGATCAACTTTCTTGATAAAATTGTCTCTAGGATTGGTTAGGGTTAGGGTTAGGGTTAGGGTTAGGGTTAGCTTTTTTTTCTACATGCTTTATTATTACTGATATTCCTGATCAACTTTCTTGATAAAATTGTCTCTAGGATTGGTTAGGGTTAGGGTTAGGGTTAGGGTTAGGGTTAGCTTTTTTTTCTACATGCTTTCTTATTACTGATATTCCTGATCAACTTTCTTGATAAAATTGTCTCTAGGATTGGTTAGGGTTAGGGTTAGGGTTAGGGTTAGCTTTTTTTTCTACATGCTTTATTATTACTGATATTCCTGATCAACTTTCTTGATAAAATTGTCTCTAGGATTGGTTAGGGTTAGGGTTAGGGTTAGGGTTAGGGTTAGCTTTTTTTTCTACATGCTTTATTATTACTGATATTCCTGATCAACTTTCTTGATAAAATTGTCTCTAGGATTGGTTAGGGTTAGGGTTAGGGTTAGGGTTAGGGTTAGCTTTTTTTTCTACATGCTTTCTTATTACTGATATTCCTGATCAACTTTCTTGATAAAATTGTCTCTAGGATTGGTTAGGGTTAGGGTTAGGGTTAGGGTTAGCTTTTTTTTCTACATGCTTTATTATTACTGATATTCCTGATCAACTTTCTTGATAAAATTGTCTCTAGGATTGGTTAGGGTTAGGGTTAGGGTTAGGGTTAGGGTTAGCTTTTTTTTCTACATGCTTTATTATTACTGATATTCCTGATCAACTTTCTTGATAAAATTGTCTCTAGGATTGGTTAGGGTTAGGGTTAGGGTTAGGGTTAGCTTTTTTTTCTACATGCTTTCTTATTACTGATATTCCTGATCAACTTTCTTGATAAAATTGTCTCTAGGATTGGTTAGGGTTAGGGTTAGGGTTAGGGTTAGGGTTAGCTTTTTTTTCTACATGCTTTATTATTACTGATATTCCTGATCAACTTTCTTGATAAAATTGTCTCTAGGATTGATTAGGGTTAGGGTTAGGGTTAGGGTTAGGTTTAGGGTTAGCTTTTTTTTCTACACGCTTTATTATTACTGATATTTCTGAACAACTTTCTTGATAAAATTGTCTCTAGGATTGATTAGGGTTAGGGTTAGGGTTAGGGTTAGGGTTAGCTTTTTTTTCTACACGCTTTATTATTACTGATATTTCTGAACAACTTTTTTGATAAAATTGTCTCTAGGATTGGTTAGGGTTCGGATTAGGGTTTGGGTTAGGGTTAGGGTTAGGGTTAGGGTTAGCTTTTTTTTCTACATGCTTTCTTATTACTGATATTCCTGATCAACTTTCTTGATAAAATTGTCTCTAGGATTGGTTAGGGTTAGGGTTAGGGTTAGCTTTTTTTTCTACATGCTTTATTATTACTGATATTCCTGATCAACTTTCTTGATAAAATTGTCTCTAGGATTGGTTAGGGTTAGGGTTAGGGTTAGGGTTAGCTTTTTTTTCTACATGCTTTATTATTACTGATATTCCTGATCAACTTTCTTGATAAAATTGTCCCTAGGATTGGTTAGGGTTAGGGTTAGGGTTAGGGTTAGGGTTAGCTTTTTTTTCTACATGCTTTATTATTACTGATATTCCTGATCAACTTTCTTGATAAAATTGTCTCTAGGATTGATTAGGATATTGGTTAGGGTTAGGGTTAGGGTTAGGGTTAGCTTTTTTTTCTACAATCTTTTCTTATTACTGATATTCCTGATCAACTTTCTTGATAAAATTGTCTCTAGGATTGGTTAGGGTTAGGGTTAGGGTTAGGGTTAGCTTTTTTTTCTACATGCTTTATTATTACTGATATTCCTGATCAACTTTCTTGATAAAATTGTCTCTAGGATTGGTTAGGGTTAGGGTTAGGGTTAGGGTTAGGGTTAGCTTTTTTTTCTACAATCTTTTCTTATCACTGATATTCCTGATCAACTTTCTTGATAAAACTGTCTCTAGGATTGGTTAGGGTTAGGGTTAGGGTTAGGGTTAGCTTTTTTTTCTACAATCTTTTCTTATTACTGATATTCCTGATCAACTTTCTTGATAAAATTGTCTCTAGGATTGGTTAGGGTTAGGGTTAGGGTTAGGGTTAGCTTTTTTTTCTACATGCTTTATTATTACTGATATTCCTGATCAACTTTCTTGATAAAATTGTCTCTAGGATTGGTTAGGGTTAGGGTTAGGGTTAGGGTTAGCTTTTTTTTCTACATGCTTTATTATTACTGATATTCCTGATCAACTTTCTTGATAAAATTGTCTCTAGGATTGGTTAGGGTTAGGGTTAGGGTTAGGGTTAGCTTTTTTTTCTACATGCTTTATTATTACTGATATTCCTGATCAACTTTCTTGATAAAATTGTCTCTAGGATTGGTTAGGGTTAGGGTTAGGGTTAGGGTTAGCTTTTTTTTCTACATGCTTTATTTTTACTGATATTCCTGATCAACTTTCTTGATAAAATTGTCTCTAGGATTGGTTAGGGTTAGGGTTAGGGTTAGGGTTAGCTTTTTTTTCTACATGCTTTATTATTACTGATATTCCTGATCAACTTTCTTGATAAAATTGTCTCTAGGATTGGTTAGGGTTAGGGTTAGGGTTAGGGTTAGCTTTTTTTTCTACATGCTTTATTATTACTGATATTCCTGATCAACTTTCTTGATAAAATTGTCTCTAGGATTGGTTAGGGTTAGGGTTAGGGTTAGGGTTAGCTTTTTTTTCTACATGCTTTCTTATTACTGATATTCCTGATCAACTTTCTTGATAAAATTGTCTCTAGGATTGGTTAGGGTTAGGGTTAGGGTTAGGGTTAGCTTTTTTTTCTACACGCTTTATTATTACTGATATTCCTGATCAACTTTCTTGATAAAATTGTCTCTAGGATTGGTTAGGGTTAGGGTTAGGGTTAGGGTTAGCTTCTTTTTCTACAATCTTTTCTTATTACTGATATTCCTGATCAACTTTCTTGATAAAATTGTCTCTAGGATTGGTTAGGGTTAGGGTTAGGGTTAGGGTTAGCTTTTTTTTCTACATGCTTTATTATTACTGATATTCCTGATCAACTTTCTTGATAAAATTGTCTCTAGGATTGGTTAGGGTTAGGGTTAGGGTTAGGGTTAGCTTTTTTTTCTACATGCTTTATTATTACTGATATTCCTGATCAACTTTCTTGATAAAATTGTCTCTAGGATTGGTTAGGGTTAGGGTTAGGGTTAGGGTTAGCTTTTTTTTCTACATGCTTTATTATTACTGATATTCCTGATCAACTTTCTTGATAAAATTGTCTCTAGGATTGGTTAGGGTTAGGGTTAGGGTTAGGGTTAGCTTTTTTTTCTACATGCTTTATTATTACTGATATTCCTGATCAACTTTCTTGATAAAATTGTCTCTAGGATTGGTTAGGGTTAGGGTTAGGGTTAGGGTTAGCTTTTTTTTCTACATGCTTTATTATTACTGATATTCCTGATCAACTTTCTTGATAAAATTGTCTCTAGGATTGGTTAGGGTTAGGGTTAGGGTTAGGGTTAGCTTTTTTTTCTACATGCTTTATTATTACTGATATTCCTGATCAACTTTCTTGATAAAATTGTCTCTAGGATTGGTTAGGGTTAGGGTTAGGGTTAGGGTTAGCTTTTTTTTCTACATGCTTTATTATTACTGATATTCCTGATCAACTTTCTTGATAAAATTGTCTCTAGGATTGGTTAGGGTTAGGGTTAGGGTTAGGGTTAGCTTTTTTTTCTACATGCTTTATTATTACTGATATTCCTGATCAACTTTCTTGATAAAATTGTCTCTAGGATTGGTTAGGGTTAGGGTTAGGGTTAGGGTTAGCTTTTTTTTCTACATGCTTTCTTATTACTGATATTCCTGATCAACTTTCTTGATAAAATTGTCTCTAGGATTGGTTAGGGTTAGGGTTAGGGTTAGGGTTAGCTTTTTTTTCTACATGCTTTCTTATTACTGATATTCCTGATCAACTTTCTTGATAAAATTGTCTCTAGGATTGGTTAGGGTTAGGGTTAGGGTTAGGGTTAGCTTTTTTTTCTACATGCTTTATTATTACTGATATTCCTGATCAACTTTCTTGATAAAATTGTCTCTAGGATTGGTTAGGGTTAGGGTTAGGGTTAGGGTTAGCTTTTTTTTCTACATGCTTTATTATTACTGATATTCCTGATCAACTTTCTTGATAAAATTGTCTCTAGGATTGGTTAGGGTTAGGGTTAGGGTTAGCTTTTTTTTCTACATGCTTTCTTATTACTGATATTCCTGATCAACTTTCTTGATAAAATTGTCTCTAGGATTGGTTAGGGTTAGGGTTAGGGTTAGGGTTAGGGTTAGCTTTTTTTTCTACATGCTTTATTATTACTGATATTCCTGATCAACTTTCTTGATAAAATTGTCTCTAGGATTGGTTAGGGTAAGGGTTAGGGTTAGGGTTAGGGTTAGCTTTTTTTTCTACAATCTTTTCTTATTACTGATATTCCTGATCAACTTTCTTGATAAAACTGTCTCTAGGATTGGTTAGGGTTAGGGTTAGGGTTAGGGTTAGCTTTTTTTTCTACATGCTTTATTATTACTGATATTCCTGATCAACTTTCTTGATAAAATTGTCTCTAGGATTGGTTAGGGTTAGGGTTAGGGTTAGGGTTAGGGTTAGCTTTTTTTTCTACATGCTTTCTTATTACTGATATTCCTGATCAACTTTCTTGATAAAATTGTCTCTAGGATTGGTTAGGGTTAGGGTTAGGGTTAGGGTTAGCTTTTTTTTCTACATGCTTTCTTATTACTGATATTCCTGATCAACTTTCTTGATAAAATTGTCTCTAGGATTGGTTTGGGTTAGGGTTAGGGTTAGGGTTAGGGTTAGCTTTTTTTTCTACATGCTTTCTTATTACTGATATTCCTGATCAACTTTCTTGATAAAATTGTCTCTAGGATTGGTTAGGGTTAGGGTTAGGGTTAGGGTTAGGGTTAGCTTTTTTTTCTACATGCTTTCTTATTACTGATATTCCTGATCAACTTTCTTGATAAAATTGTCTCTAGGATTGGTTAGGGTTAGGGTTAGGGTTAGGGTTAGCTTTTTTTTCTACATGCTTTATTATTACTGATATTCCTGATCAACTTTCTTGATAAAATTGTCTCTAGGATTGGTTAGGGTTAGGGTTAGGGTTAGGGTTAGCTTTTTTTTCTACATGCTTTATTATTACTGATATTCCTGATCAACTTTCTTGATAAAATTGTCTCTAGGATTGGTTAGGGTTAGGGTTAGGGTTAGGGTTAGCTTTTTTTTCTACATGCTTTATTATTACTGATATTCCTGATCAACTTTCTTGATAAAATTGTCTCTAGGATTGGTTAGGGTTAGGGTTAGGGTTAGGGTTAGCTTTTTTTTCTACATGCTTTATTATTACTGATATTCCTGATCAACTTTCTTGATAAAATTGTCTCTAGGATTGGTTAGGGTTAGGGTTAGGGTTAGGGTTAGCTTTTTTTTCTACAATCTTTTCTTATTACTGATATTCCTGATCAACTTTCTTGATAAAATTGTCTCTAGGATTGGTTAGGGTTAGGGTTAGGGTTAGGGTTAGCTTTTTTTTCTACATGCTTTATTATTACTGATATTCCTGATCAACTTTCTTGATAAAATTGTCTCTAGGATTGGTTAGGGTTAGGGTTAGGGTTAGGGTTAGCTTTTTTTTCTACATGCTTTATTATTACTGATATTCCTGATCAACTTTCTTGATAAAATTGTCTCTAGGATTGGTTAGGGTTAGGGTTAGGGTTAGGGTTAGCTTTTTTTTCTACATGCTTTATTATTACTGATATTCCTGATCAACTTTCTTGATAAAATTGTCTCTAGGATTGGTTAGGGTTAGGGTTAGGGTTAGGGTTAGCTTTTTTTTCTACATGCTTTATTATTACCGATATTCCTGATCAACTTTCTTGATAAAATTGTCTCTAGGATTGGTTAGGGTTAGGGTTAGGGTTAGGGTTAGCTTTTTTTTCTACATGCTTTATTATTACTGATATTCCTGATCAACTTTCTTGATAAAATTGTCTCTAGGATTGGTTAGGGTTAGGGTTAGGGTTAGGGTTAGCTTTTTTTTCTACATGCTTTATTATTACTGATATTCCTGATCAACTTTCTTGATAAAATTGTCTCTAGGATTGGTTAGGGTTAGGGTTAGGGTTAGGGTTAGCTTTTTTTTCTACATGCTTTCTTATTACTGATATTCCTGATCAACTTTCTTGATAAAATTGTCTCTAGGATTGGTTAGGGTTAGGGTTAGGGTTAGGGTTAGCTTTTTTTTCTACATGCTTTATTATTACTGATATTCCTGATCAACTTTCTTGATAAAATTGTCTCTAGGATTGGTTAGGGTTAGGGTTAGGGTTAGGGTTAGCTTTTTTTTCTACATGCTTTATTATTACTGATATTCCTGATCAACTTTCTTGATAAAATTGTCTCTAGGATTGGTTAGGGTTAGGGTTAGGGTTAGGGTTAGGGTTAGCTTTTTTTTCTACAATCTTTTCTTATTACTGATATTCCTGATCAACTTTCTTGATAAAACTGTCTCTAGGATTGGTTAGGGTTAGGGTTAGGGTTAGGGTTAGCTTTTTTTTCTACAATCTTTTCTTATTACTGATATTCCTGATCAACTTTCTTGATAAAATTGTCTCTAGGATTGGTTAGGGTTAGGGTTAGGGTTAGGGTTAGCTTTTTTTTTCTACATGCTTTATTATTACTGATATTCCTGATCAACTTTCTTGATAAAATTGTCTCTAGGATTGGTTAGGGTTAGGGTTAGGGTTAGGGTTAGGGTTAGCTTTTTTTTCTACAATCTTTTCTTATTACTGATATTCCTGATCAACTTTCTTGATAAAACTGTCTCTAGGATTGGTTAGGGTTAGGGTTAGGGTTAGGGTTAGCTTTTTTTTCTACAATCTTTTCTTATTACTGATATTCCTGATCAACTTTCTTGATAAAATTGTCTCTAGGATTGGTTAGGGTTAGGGTTAGGGTTAGGGTTAGCTTTTTTTTCTACATGCTTTATTATTACTGATATTCCTGATCAACTTTCTTGATAAAATTGTCTCTAGGATTGGTTAGGGTTAGGGTTAGGGTTAGGGTTAGCTTTTTTTTCTACATGCTTTATTATTACTGATATTCCTGATCAACTTTCTTGATAAAATTGTCTCTAGGATTGGTTAGGGTTAGGGTTAGGGTTAGGGTTAGCTTTTTTTTCTACATGCTTTATTATTACTGATATTCCTGATCAACTTTCTTGATAAAATTGTCTCTAGGATTGGTTAGGGTTAGGGTTAGGGTTAGGGTTAGCTTTTTTTTCTACATGCTTTATTATTACTGATATTCCTGATCAACTTTCTTGATAAAATTGTCTCTAGGATTGGTTAGGGTTAGGGTTAGGGTTAGGGTTAGCTTTTTTTTCTACATGCTTTATTATTACTGATATTCCTGATCAACTTTCTTGATAAAATTGTCTCTAGGATTGGTTAGGGTTAGGGTTAGGGTTAGGGTTAGCTTTTTTTTCTACATGCTTTATTATTACTGATATTCCTGATCAACTTTCTTGATAAAATTGTCTCTAGGATTGGTTAGGGTTAGGGTTAGGGTTAGGGTTAGCTTTTTTTTCTACATGCTTTATTATTACTGATATTCCTGATCAACTTTCTTGATAAAATTGTCTCTAGGATTGGTTAGGGTTAGGGTTAGGGTTAGGGTTAGCTTTTTTTTCTACATGCTTTATTATTACTGATATTCCTGATCAACTTTCTTGATAAAATTGTCTCTAGGATTGGTTAGGGTTAGGGTTAGGGTTAGGGTTAGCTTTTTTTTCTACAATCTTTTCTTATTACTGATATTCCTGATCAACTTTCTTGATAAAATTGTCTCTAGGATTGGTTAGGGGTAGGGTTAGGGTTAGGGTTAGCTTTTTTTTCTACATGCTTTATTATTACTGATATTCCTGATCAACTTTCTTGATAAAATTGTCTCTAGGATTGGTTAGGGTTAGGGTTAGGGTTAGCTTTTTTTTCTACATGCTTTATTATTACTGATATTCCTGATCAACTTTCTTGATAAAATTGTCTCTAGGATTGGTTAGGGTTAGGGTTAGGGTTAGGGTTAGCTTTTTTTTCTACATGCTTTATTATTACTGATATTCCTGATCAACTTTCTTGATAAAATTGTCTCTAGGATTGGTTAGGGTTAGGGTTAGGATTAGCTTTTTTTTCTACATGCTTTATTATTACTGATATTCCTGATCAACTTTCTTGATAAAATTGTCTCTAGGATTGGTTAGGGTTAGGGTTAGGGTTAGCTTTTTTTTCTACATGCTTTATTATTACTGATATTCCTGATCAACTTTCTTGATAAAATTGTCTCTAGGATTGGTTAGGGTTAGGGTTAGGGTTAGGGTTAGCTTTTTTTTCTACAATCTTTTCTTATTACTGATATTCCTGATCAACTTTCTTGATAAAATTGTCTCTAGGATTGGTTAGGGGTAGGGTTAGGGTTAGGGTTAGCTTTTTTTTCTACATGCTTTATTATTACTGATATTCCTGATCAACTTTCTTGATAAAATTGTCTCTAGGATTGGTTAGGGTTAGGGTTAGGGTTAGGGTTAGCTTTTTTTTCTACATGCTTTATTATTACTGATATTCCTGATCAACTTTCTTGATAAAATTGTCTCTAGGATTGGTTAGGGTTAGGGTTAGGATTAGCTTTTTTTTCTACATGCTTTATTATTACTGATATTCCTGATCAACTTTCTTGATAAAATTGTCTCTAGGATTGGTTAGGGTTAGGGTTAGGGTTAGCTTTTTTTTCTACATGCTTTATTATTACTGATATTCCTGATCAACTTTCTTGATAAAATTGTCTCTAGGATTGGTTAGGGTTAGGGTTAGGGTTAGGGTTAGCTTTTTTTTCTACAATCTTTTCTTATTACTGATATTCCTGATCAACTTTCTTGATAAAATTGTCTCTAGGATTGGTTAGGGGTAGGGTTAGGGTTAGGGTTAGCTTTTTTTTCTACATGCTTTATTATTACTGATATTCCTGATCAACTTTCTTGATAAAATTGTCTCTAGGATTGGTTAGGGTTAGGGTTAGGGTTAGCTTTTTTTTCTACATGCTTTATTATTACTGATATTCCTGATCAACTTTCTTGATAAAATTGTCTCTAGGATTGGTTAGGGTTAGGGTTAGGGTTAGGGTTAGCTTTTTTTTCTACATGCTTTATTATTACTGATATTCCTGATCAACTTTCTTGATAAAATTGTCTCTAGGATTGGTTAGGGTTAGGGTTAGGGTTAGGGTTAGCTTTTTTTTCTACATGCTTTCTTATTACTGATATTCCTGATCAACTTTCTTGATAAAATTGTCTCTAGGATTGGTTAGGGTTAGGGTTAGGGTTAGGGTTAGCTTTTTTTTGTACATGCTTTATTATTACTGATATTCCTGATCAACTTTCTTGATAAAATTGTCTCTAGGATTGGTTAGGGTTAGGGTTAGGGTTAGGGTTAGCTTTTTTTTCTACATGCTTTATTATTACTGATATTCCTGATCAACTTTCTTGATAAAATTGTCTCTAGGATTGGTTAGGGTTAGGGTTAGGGTTAGCTTTTTTTTCTACATGCTTTCTTATTACTGATATTCCTGATCAACTTTCTTGATAAAATTGTCTCTAGGATTGGTTAGGGTTAGGGTTAGGGTTAGGGTTAGCTTTTTTTTCTACATGCTTTATTATTACTGATATTCCTGATCAACTTTCTTGATAAAATTGTCTCTAGGATTGGTTAGGGTTAGGGTTAGGGTTAGCTTTTTTTTCTACATGCTTTCTTATTACTGATATTCCTGATCAACTTTCTTGATAAAATTGTCTCTAGGATTGGTTAGGGTTAGGGTTAGGGTTAGGGTTAGCTTTTTTTTCTACATGCTTTATTATTACTGATATTCCTGATCAACTTTCTTGATAAAATTGTCTCTAGGATTGGTTAGGGTTAGGGTTAGGGTTAGGGTTAGGGTTAGCTTTTTTTTCTACAGTCTTTTCTTATTACTGATATTCCTGATCAACTTTCTTGATAAAACTGTCTCTAGGATTGGTTAGGGTTAGGGTTAGGGTTAGGGTTAGCTTTTTTTTCTACATGCTTTATTATTACTGATATTCCTGATCAACTTTCTTGATAAAATTGTCTCTAGGATTGGTTAGGGTTAGGGTTAGGGTTAGGGTTAGGGTTAGCTTTTTTTTCTACATGCTTTCTTATTACTGATATTCCTGATCAACTTTCTTGATAAAATTGTCTCTAGGATTGGTTAGGGTTAGGGTTAGGGTTAGGGTTAGGGTTAGGGTTAGGGTTAGCTTTTTTTTCTACATGATTTATTATTACTGATATTCCTGATCAACTTTCTTGATAAAATTGTCTCTAGGATTGGTTTGGGTTAGGGTTAGGGTTAGGGTTAGGGTTAGCTTTTTTTTCTACATGCTTTCTTATTACTGATATTCCTGATCAACTTTCTTGATAAAATTGTCTCTAGGATTGGTTAGGGTTAGGGTTAGGGTTAGGGTTAGGGTTAGCATTTTTTTCTACATGCTTTCTTATTACTGATATTCCTGATCAACTTTCTTGATAAAATTGTCTCTAGGATTGGTTAGGGTTAGGGTTAGGGTTAGGGTTAGCTTTTTTTTCTACATGATTTATTATTACTGATATTCCTGATCAACTTTCTTGATAAAATTGTCTCTAGGATTGGTTTGGGTTAGGGTTAGGGTTAGGGTTAGGGTTAGCTTTTTTTTCTACATGCTTTCTTATTACTGATATTCCTGATCAACTTTCTTGATAAAATTGTCTCTAGGATTGGTTAGGGTTAGGGTTAGGGTTAGGGTTAGGGTTAGCATTTTTTTCTACATGCTTTCTTATTACTGATATTCCTGATCAACTTTCTTGATAAAATTGTCTCTAGGATTGGTTAGGGTTAGGGTTAGGGTTAGGGTTAGCTTTTTTTTCTACATGCTTTATTATTACTGATATTCCTGATCAACTTTCTTGATAAAATTGTCTCTAGGATTGGTTAGGGTTAGGGTTAGGGTTAGGGTTAGCTTTTTTTTCTACATGCTTTATTATTACTGATATTCCTGATCAACTTTCTTGATAAAATTGTCTCTAGGATTGGTTAGGGTTAGGGTTAGGGTTAGGGTTAGCTTTTTTTTCTACATGCTTTATTATTACTGATATTCCTGATCAACTTTCTTGATAAAATTGTCTCTAGGATTGGTTAGGGTTAGGGTTAGGGTTAGGGTTAGCTTTTTTTTCTACATGCTTTATTATTACTGATATTCCTGATCAACTTTCTTGATAAAATTGTCTCTAGGATTGGTTAGGGTTAGGGTTAGGGTTAGGGTTAGCTTTTTTTTCTACATGCTTTATTATTACTGATATTCCTGATCAACTTTCTTGATAAAATTGTCTCTAGGATTGGTTAGGGTTAGGGTTAGGGTTAGGGTTAGCTTTTTTTTCTACATGCTTTATTATTACTGATATTCCTGATCAACTTTCTTGATAAAATTGTCTCTAGGATTGGTTAGGGTTAGGGTTAGGGTTAGGGTTAGGGTTAGCTTTTTTTTCTACATGCTTTATTATTACTGATATTCCTGATCAACTTTCTTGATAAAATTGTCTCTAGGATTGGTTAGGGTTAGGGTTAGGGTTAGGGTTAGCTTTTTTTTCTACAATCTTTTCTTATTACTGATATTCCTGATCAACTTTCTTGATAAAATTGTCTCTAGGATTGGTTAGGGGTAGGGTTAGGGTTAGGGTTAGCTTTTTTTTCTACATGCTTTATTATTACTGATATTCCTGATCAACTTTCTTGATAAAATTGTCTCTAGGATTGGTTAGGGTTAGGGTTAGGGTTAGCTTTTTTTTCTACATGCTTTATTATTACTGATATTCCTGATCAACTTTCTTGATAAAATTGTCTCTAGGATTGGTTAGGGTTAGGGTTAGGGTTAGGGTTAGCTTTTTTTTCTACATGCTTTATTATTACTGATATTCCTGATCAACTTTCTTGATAAAATTGTCTCTAGGATTGGTTAGGGTTAGGGTTAGGATTAGCTTTTTTTTCTACATGCTTTATTATTACTGATATTCCTGATCAACTTTCTTGATAAAATTGTCTCTAGGATTGGTTAGGGTTAGGGTTAGGGTTAGGGTTAGCTTTTTTTTCTACATGCTTTATTATTACTGATATTCCTGATCAACTTTCTTGATAAAATTGTCTCTAGGATTGGTTAGGGTTAGGGTTAGGGTTAGGGTTAGCTTTTTTTTCTACATGCTTTCTTATTACTGATATTCCTGATCAACTTTCTTGATAAAATTGTCTCTAGGATTGGTTAGGGTTAGGGTTAGGGTTAGGGTTAGCTTTTTTTTGTACATGCTTTATTATTACTGATATTCCTGATCAACTTTCTTGATAAAATTGTCTCTAGGATTGGTTAGGGTTAGGGTTAGGGTTAGGGTTAGCTTTTTTTTCTACATGCTTTATTATTACTGATATTCCTGATCAACTTTCTTGATAAAATTGTCTCTAGGATTGGTTAGGGTTAGGGTTAGGGTTAGCTTTTTTTTCTACATGCTTTCTTATTACTGATATTCCTGATCAACTTTCTTGATAAAATTGTCTCTAGGATTGGTTAGGGTTAGGGTTAGGGTTAGGGTTAGCTTTTTTTTCTACATGCTTTATTATTACTGATATTCCTGATCAACTTTCTTGATAAAATTGTCTCTAGGATTGGTTAGGGTTAGGGTTAGGGTTAGGGTTAGGGTTAGCTTTTTTTTCTACAGTCTTTTCTTATTACTGATATTCCTGATCAACTTTCTTGATAAAACTGTCTCTAGGATTGGTTAGGGTTAGGGTTAGGGTTAGGGTTAGCTTTTTTTTCTACATGCTTTATTATTACTGATATTCCTGATCAACTTTCTTGATAAAATTGTCTCTAGGATTGGTTAGGGTTAGGGTTAGGGTTAGCTTTTTTTTCTACATGCTTTCTTATTACTGATATTCCTGATCAACTTTCTTGATAAAATTGTCTCTAGGATTGGTTAGGGTTAGGGTTAGGGTTAGGGTTAGCTTTTTTTTCTACATGCTTTATTATTACTGATATTCCTGATCAACTTTCTTGATAAAATTGTCTCTAGGATTGGTAAGGGTTAGGGTTAGGGTTAGGGTTAGGGTTAGCTTTTTTTTCTACAGTCTTTTCTTATTACTGATATTCCTGATCAACTTTCTTGATAAAACTGTCTCTAGGATTGGTTAGGGTTAGGGTTAGGGTTAGGGTTAGCTTTTTTTTCTACATGCTTTATTATTACTGATATTCCTGATCAACTTTCTTGATAAAATTGTCTCTAGGATTGGTTAGGGTTAGGGTTAGGGTTAGGGTTAGGGTTAGCTTTTTTTTCTACATGCTTTCTTATTACTGATATTCCTGATCAACTTTCTTGATAAAATTGTCTCTAGGATTGGTTAGGGTTAGGGTTAGGGTTAGGGTTAGGGTTAGGGTTAGGGTTAGCTTTTTTTTCTACATGATTTATTATTACTGATATTCCTGATCAACTTTCTTGATAAAATTGTCTCTAGGATTGGTTTGGGTTAGGGTTAGGGTTAGGGTTAGGGTTAGCTTTTTTTTCTACATGCTTTCTTATTACTGATATTCCTGATCAACTTTCTTGATAAAATTGTCTCTAGGATTGGTTAGGGTTAGGGTTAGGGTTAGGGTTAGGGTTAGCATTTTTTTCTACATGCTTTCTTATTACTGATATTCCTGATCAACTTTCTTGATAAAATTGTCTCTAGGATTGGTTAGGGTTAGGGTTAGGGTTAGGGTTAGCTTTTTTTTCTACATGATTTATTATTACTGATATTCCTGATCAACTTTCTTGATAAAATTGTCTCTAGGATTGGTTTGGGTTAGGGTTAGGGTTAGGGTTAGGGTTAGCTTTTTTTTCTACATGCTTTCTTATTACTGATATTCCTGATCAACTTTCTTGATAAAATTGTCTCTAGGATTGGTTAGGGTTAGGGTTAGGGTTAGGGTTAGGGTTAGCATTTTTTTCTACATGCTTTCTTATTACTGATATTCCTGATCAACTTTCTTGATAAAATTGTCTCTAGGATTGGTTAGGGTTAGGGTTAGGGTTAGGGTTAGCTTTTTTTTCTACAATCTTTTCTTATTACTGATATTCCTGATCAACTTTCTTGATAAAACTGTCTCTAGGATTGGTTAGGGTTAGGGTTAGGGTTAGGGTTAGCTTTTTTTTCTACATGCTTTCTTATTACTGATATTCCTGATCAACTTTCTTGATAAAATTGTCTCTAGGATTGGTTAGGGTTAGGGTTAGGGTTAGGGTTAGGGTTAGCATTTTTTTCTACAATCTTTTCTTATTACTGATATTCCTGATCAACTTTCTTGATAAAATTGTCTCTAGGATTGGTTAGGGTTAGGGTTAGGGTTAGGGTTAGCTTTTTTTTCTACATGCTTTCTTATTACTGATATTCCTGATCAACTTTCTTGATAAAACTGTCTCTAGGATTGATTAGGATTATGGTGAGGGTTAGGGTTAGGGTTAGGGTTAGGGTTAGCTTTTTTTTCTACATGCTTTATTATTACTGATATTCCTGATCAACTTTCTTGATAAAATTGTCTCTAGGATTGGTTAGGGTTAGGGTTAGGGTTAGGGTTAGGGTTAGGGTTAGCTTTTTTTTCTACATGCTTTCTTATTACTGATATTCCTGATCAACTTTCTTGATAAAACTGTCTCTAGGATTGGTTAGGGTTAGGGTTAGGGTTAGGGTTAGGGTTAGCATTTTTTTCTACAATCTTTTCTTATTACTGATATTCCTGATCAACTTTCTTGATAAAATTGTCTCTAGGATTGGTTAGGGTTAGGGTTAGGGTTAGGGTTAGCTTTTTTTTCTACATGCTTTCTTATTACTGATATTCCTGATCAACTTTCTTGATAAAACTGTCTCTAGGATTGATTAGGATTATGGTGAGGGTTAGGGTT
Organism: Euprymna scolopes; assembly: GCF_053919585.1. Classification (NCBI taxonomy): domain Eukaryota; kingdom Metazoa; phylum Mollusca; class Cephalopoda; order Sepiida; family Sepiolidae; genus Euprymna; species Euprymna scolopes. The sequence goes on along the minus strand of NC_136527.1, from coordinate 128,824,240 downwards.
AGGGTTAGGGTTAGGGTTAGCTTTTTTTTCTACATGCTTTATTATTACTGATATTCCTGATCAACTTTCTTGATAAAATTGTCTCTAGGATTGGTTAGGGTTAGGGTTAGGGTTAGGGTTAGGGTTAGGGTTAGCTTTTTTTTCTACATGCTTTCTTATTACTGATATTCCTGATCAACTTTCTTGATAAAACTGTCTCTAGGATTGGTTAGGGTTAGGGTTAGGGTTAGGGTTAGGGTTAGCATTTTTTTCTACAATCTTTTCTTATTACTGATATTCCTGATCAACTTTCTTGATAAAATTGTCTCTAGGATTGGTTAGGGTTAGGGTTAGGGTTAGGGTTAGCTTTTTTTTCTACATGCTTTCTTATTACTGATATTCCTGATCAACTTTCTTGATAAAACTGTCTCTAGGATTGATTAGGATTATGGTGAGGGTTAGGGTTAGGGTTAGGGTTAGGGTTAGCTTTTTTTTCTACATGCTTTATTATTACTGATATTCCTGATCAACTTTCTTGATAAAATTGTCTCTAGGATTGGTTAGGGTTAGGGTTAGGGTTAGGGTTAGGGTTAGCTTTTTTTTCTACATGCTTTCTTATTACTGATATTCCTGATCAACTTTCTTGATAAAACTGTCTCTAGGATTGGTTAGGGTTAGGGTTAGGGTTAGGGTTAGCTTTTTTTTCTACATGCTTTCTTATTACTGATATTCCTGATCAACTTTCTTGATAAAACTGTCTCTAGGATTGATTAGGATTATGGTGAGGGTTAGGGTTAGGGTTAGGGTTAGGGTTAGCTTTTTTTTCTACATGCTTTATTATTACTGATATTCCTGATCAACTTTCTTGATAAAATTGTCTCTAGGATTGGTTAGGGTTAGGGTTAGGGTTAGGGTTAGGGTTAGCTTTTTTTTCTACATGCTTTCTTATTACTGATATTCCTGATCAACTTTCTTGATAAAATTGTCTCTAGGATTGGTTAGGGTTAGGGTTAGGGTTAGGGTTAGGGTTAGCATTTTTTTCTACATGCTTTCTTATTACTGATATTCCTGATCAACTTTCTTGATAAAATTGTCTCTAGGATTGGTTAGGGTTAGGGTTAGGGTTAGGGTTAGGGTTAGCATTTTTTTCTACATGCTTTCTTATTACTGATATTCCTGATCAACTTTCTTGATAAAATTGTCTCTAGGATTGGTTAGGGTTAGGGTTAGGGTTAGGGTTAGCTTTTTTTTCTACATGCTTTCTTATTACTGATATTCCTGATCAACTTTCTTGATAAAACTGTCTCTAGGATTGATTAGGATTATGGTGAGGGTTAGGGTTAGGGTTAGGGTTAGGGTTAGCTTTTTTTTCTACATGCTTTATTATTACTGATATTCCTGATCAACTTTCTTGATAAAATTGTCTCTAGGATTGGTTAGGGTTAGGGTTAGGGTTAGGGTTAGGGTTAGCTTTTTTTTCTACATGCTTTCTTATTACTGATATTCCTGATCAACTTTCTTGATAAAACTGTCTCTAGGATTGGTTAGGGTTAGGGTTAGGGTTAGGGTTAGCTTTTTTTTCTACATGCTTTCTTATTACTGATATTCCTGATCAACTTTCTTGATAAAACTGTCTCTAGGATTGATTAGGATTATGGTGAGGGTTAGGGTTAGGGTTAGGGTTAGGGTTAGCTTTTTTTTCTACATGCTTTATTATTACTGATATTCCTGATCAACTTTCTTGATAAAATTGTCTCTAGGATTGGTTAGGGTTAGGGTTAGGGTTAGGGTTAGGGTTAGCTTTTTTTTCTACATGCTTTCTTATTACTGATATTCCTGATCAACTTTCTTGATAAAATTGTCTCTAGGATTGGTTAGGGTTAGGGTTAGGGTTAGGGTTAGGGTTAGCATTTTTTTCTACATGCTTTCTTATTACTGATATTCCTGATCAACTTTCTTGATAAAATTGTCTCTAGGATTGGTTAGGGTTAGGGTTAGGGTTAGGGTTAGGGTTAGCATTTTTTTCTACATGCTTTCTTATTACTGATATTCCTGATCAACTTTCTTGATAAAATTGTCTCTAGGATTGGTTAGGGTTAGGGTTAGGGTTAGGGTTAGCTTTTTTTTCTACATGCTTTCTTATTACTGATATTCCTGATCAACTTTCTTGATAAAACTGTCTCTAGGATTGATTAGGATTATGGTGAGGGTTAGGGTTAGGGTTAGGGTTAGGGTTAGCTTTTTTTTCTACATGCTTTCTTATTACTGATATTCCTGATCAACTTTCTTGATAAAACTGTCTCTAGGATTGGTTAGGGTTAGGGTTAGGGTTAGGGTTAGCTTTTTTTTCTACATGCTTTCTTATTACTGATATTCCTGATCAACTTTCTTGATAAAACTGTCTCTAGGATTGATTAGGATTATGGTGAGGGTTAGGGTTAGGGTTAGGGTTAGGGTTAGCTTTTTGTTCTACATGCTTTATTATTACTGATATTCCTGATCAACTTTCTTGATAAAATTTTCTCTAGGATTGGTTAGGGTTAGGGTTAGGGTTAGGGTTAGCTTTTTTTTCTACATGCTTTCTTATTACTGATATTCCTGATCAACTTTCTTGATAAAATTGTCTCTAGGATTGGTTTGGGTTAGGGTTAGGGTTAGGGTTAGGGTTAGCTTTTTTTTCTACAATCTTTTCTTATTACTGATATTCCTGATCAACTTTCTTGATAAAACTGTCTCTAGGATTGGTTAGGGTTAGGGTTAGGGTTAGGGTTAGCTTTTTTTTCTACATGCTTTCTTATTACTGATATTCCTGATCAACTTTCTTGATAAAATTGTCTCTAGGATTGGTTAGGGTTAGGGTTAGGGTTAGGGTTAGGGTTAGGGTTAGGGTTAGCTTTTTTTTCTACATGCTTTCTTATTACTGATATTCCTGATCAACTTTCTTGATAAAATTGTCTCTAGGATTGGTTTGGGTTAGGGTTAGGGTTAGGGTTAGCTTTTTTTTCTACATGCTTTCTTATTACTGATATTCCTGATCAACTTTCTTGATAAAATTGTCTCTAGGATTGGTTAGGGTTAGGGTTAGGGTTAGGGTTAGGGTTAGCTTTTTTTTCTACATGCTTTCTTATTACTGATATTCCTGATCAACTTTCTTGATAAAATTGTCTCTAGGATTGGTTTGGGTTAGGGTTAGGGTTAGGGTTAGGGTTAGCTTTTTTTGATACATGCTTTCTTATTACTGATATTCCTGATCAACTTTCTTGATAAAATTGTCTCTAGGATTGGTTAGGGTTAGGGTTAGGGTTAGGGTTAGGGTTAGCTTTTTTTTCTACATGATTTATTATTACTGATATTCCTGATCAACTTTCTTGATAAAATTGTCTCTAGGATTGGTTAGGGTTAGGGTTAGGGTTAGGGTTAGGGTTAGCTTTTTTTTCTACATGCTTTCTTATTACTGATATTCCTGATCAACTTTCTTGATAAAATTGTCTCTAGGATTGGTTAGGATTAGGGTTAGGGTTAGGGTTAGGGTTAGCTTTTTTTTCTACATGCTTTCTTATTACTGATATTCCTGATCAACTTTCTTGATAAAATTGTCTCTAGGATTGGTTAGGGTTAGGGTTAGGGTTAGGGTTAGGGTTAGCTTTTTTTTCTACATGCTTTATTATTACTGATATTCCTGATCAACTTTCTTGATAAAATTGTCTCTAGGATTGGTTAGGGTTAGGGTTAGGGTTAGGGTTAGGGTTAGCTTTTTTTTCTACATGCTTTCTTATTACTGATATTCCTGATCAACTTTCTTGATAAAATTGTCTCTAGGATTGGTTAGGGTTAGGGTTAGGGTTAGGGTTAGCTTTTTTTTCTACATGCTTTATTATTACTGATATTCCTGATCAACTTTCTTGATAAAATTGTCTCTAGGATTGGTTAGGGTTAGGGTTAGGGTTAGGGTTAGCTTTTTTTTCTACATGCTTTATTATTACTGATATTCCTGATCAACTTTCTTGATAAAATTGTCTCTAGGATTGGTTAGGGTTAGGGTTAGGGTTAGGGTTAGGGTTAGGGTTAGCTTTTTTTCTACATGCTTTCTTATTACTGATATTCCTGATCAACTTTCTTGATAAAATTGTCTCTAGGATTGGTTAGGGTTAGGGTTAGGGTTAGGGTTAGCTTTTTTTTCTACATGCTTTCTTATTACTGATATTCCTGATCAACTTTCTTGATAAAATTGTCTCTAGGATTGGTTAGGGTTAGGGTTAGGGTTAGGGTTAGCTTTTTTTTCTACATGCTTTCTTATTACTGATATTCCTGATCAACTTTCTTGATAAAATTGTCTCTAGGATTGGTTAGGGTTAGGGTTAGGGTTAGGGTTAGCTTTTTTTTCTACATGCTTTCTTATTACTGATATTCCTGATCAACTTTCTTGATAAAATTGTCTCTAGGATTGGTTTGGGTTAGGGTTAGGGTTAGGGTTAGGGTTAGCTTTTTTTTCTACATGCTTTCTTATTACTGATATTCCTGATCAACTTTCTTGATAAAATTGTCTCTAGGATTGGTTAGGGTTAGGGTTAGGGTTAGGGTTAGGGTTAGCTTTTTTTTCTACATGCTTTCTTATTACTGATATTCCTGATCAACTTTCTTGATAAAATTGTCTCTAGGATTGGTTAGGGTTAGGGTTAGGGTTAGGGTTAGGGTTAGCTTTTTTTTCTACATGCTTTCTTATTACTGATATTCCTGATCAACTTTCTTGATAAAATTGTCTCTAGGATTGGTTAGGGTTAGGGTTAGGGTTAGGGTTAGCTTTTTTTCTACATGCTTTATTATTACTGATATTCCTGATCAACTTTCTTGATAAAATTGTCTCTAGGATTGGTTAGGGTTAGGGTTAGGGTTAGGGTTAGCTTTTTTTCTACATGCTTTATTATTACTGATATTCCTGATCAACTTTCTTGATAAAATTGTCTCTAGGATTGGTTAGGGTTAGGGTTAGGGTTAGGGTTAGCTTTTTTTCTACATGCTTTATTATTACTGATATTCCTGATCAACTTTCTTGATAAAATTGTCTCTAGGATTGGTTAGGGTTAGGGTTAGGGTTAGGGTTAGCTTTTTTTCTACATGCTTTATTATTACTGATATTCCTGATCAACTTTCTTGATAAAATTGTCTCTAGGATTGGTTAGGGTTAGGGTTAGGGTTAGGGTTAGGGTTAGGGTTAGCTTTTTTTCTACATGCTTTCTTATTACTGATATTCCTGATCAACTTTCTTGATAAAATTGTCTCTAGGATTGGTTAGGGTTAGGGTTAGGGTTAGGGTTAGGGTTAGGGTTAGCTTTTTTTTCTACATGCTTTCTTATTACTGATATTCCTGATCAACTTTCTTGATAAAATTGTCTCTAGGATTGGTTAGGGTTAGGGTTAGGGTTAGGGTTAGCTTTTTTTTCTACATGCTTTCTTATTACTGATATTCCTGATCAACTTTCTTGATAAAATTGTCTCTAGGATTGGTTAGGGTTAGGGTTAGGGTTAGCTTTTTTTTCTACATGCTTTATTATTACTGATATTCCTGATCAACTTTCTTGATAAAATTGTCTCTAGGATTGGTTAGGGTTAGGGTTAGGGTTAGGGTTAGGGTTAGGGTTAGCTTTTTTTCTACATGCTTTCTTATTACTGATATTCCTGATCAACTTTCTTGATAAAATTGTCTCTAGGATTGGTTAGGGTTAGGGGTAGGGTTAGGGTTAGGGTTAGGGTTAGCTTTTTTTTCTACATGCTTTCTTATTACTGATATTCCTGATCAACTTTCTTGATAAAATTGTCTCTAGGATTGGTTAGGGTTAGGGTTAGGGTTAGGGTTAGCTTTTTTTTCTACATGCTTTCTTATTACTGATATTCCTGATCAACTTTCTTGATAAAATTGTCTCTAGGATTGGTTAGGGTTAGGGTTAGGGTTAGCTTTTTTTTCTACATGCTTTCTTATTACTGATATTCCTGATCAACTTTCTTGATAAAATTGTCTCTAGGATTGGTTAGGGTTAGGGTTAGGGTTAGGGTTAGCTTTTTTTTCTACATGCTTTATTATTACTGATATTCCTGATCAACTTTCTTGATAAAATTGTCTCTAGGATTGGTTAGGGTTAGGGTTAGGGTTAGGGTTAGGGTTAGCTTTTTTTTCTACAATCTTTTCTTATTACTGATATTCCTGATCAACTTTCTTGATAAAACTGTCTCTAGGATTGGTTAGGGTTAGGGTTAGGGTTAGGGTTAGCTTTTTTTTCTACAATCTTTTCTTATTACTGATATTCCTGATCAACTTTCTTGATAAAATTGTCTCTAGGATTGGTTAGGGTTAGGGTTAGGGTTAGGGTTAGCTTTTTTTTCTACATGCTTTATTATTACTGATATTCCTGATCAACTTTCTTGATAAAATTGTCTCTAGGATTGGTTAGGGTTAGGGTTAGGGTTAGGGTTAGGGTTAGCTTTTTTTTCTACAATCTTTTCTTATTACTGATATTCCTGATCAACTTTCTTGATAAAACTGTCTCTAGGATTGGTTAGGGTTAGGGTTAGGGTTAGGGTTAGCTTTTTTTTCTACAATCTTTTCTTATTACTGATATTCCTGATCAACTTTCTTGATAAAATTGTCTCTAGGATTGGTTAGGGTTAGGGTTAGGGTTAGGGTTAGCTTTTTTTTCTACATGCTTTATTATTACTGATATTCCTGATCAACTTTCTTGATAAAATTGTCTCTAGGATTGGTTAGGGTTAGGGTTAGGGTTAGGGTTAGCTTTTTTTTCTACATGCTTTATTATTACTGATATTCCTGATCAACTTTCTTGATAAAATTGTCTCTAGGATTGGTTAGGGTTAGGGTTAGGGTTAGGGTTAGCTTTTTTTTCTACATGCTTTATTATTACTGATATTCCTGATCAACTTTCTTGATAAAATTGTCTCTAGGATTGGTTAGGGTTAGGGTTAGGGTTAGGGTTAGCTTTTTTTTCTACATGCTTTATTATTACTGATATTCCTGATCAACTTTCTTGATAAAATTGTCTCTAGGATTGGTTAGGGTTAGGGTTAGGGTTAGGGTTAGCTTTTTTTTCTACATGCTTTATTATTACTGATATTCCTGATCAACTTTCTTGATAAAATTGTCTCTAGGATTGGTTAGGGTTAGGGTTAGGGTTAGGGTTAGCTTTTTTTTCTACATGCTTTATTATTACTGATATTCCTGATCAACTTTCTTGATAAAATTGTCTCTAGGATTGGTTAGGGTTAGGGTTAGGGTTAGGGTTAGCTTTTTTTTCTACATGCTTTATTATTACTGATATTCCTGATCAACTTTCTTGATAAAATTGTCTCTAGGATTGGTTAGGGTTAGGGTTAGGGTTAGGGTTAGCTTTTTTTTCTACAATCTTTTCTTATTACTGATATTCCTGATCAACTTTCTTGATAAAATTGTCTCTAGGATTGGTTAGGGTTAGGGTTAGGGTTAGGGTTAGCTTTTTTTTCTACATGCTTTATTATTACTGATATTCCTGATCAACTTTCTTGATAAAATTGTCTCTAGGATTGGTTAGGGTTAGGGTTAGGGTTAGGGTTAGCTTTTTTTTCTACATGCTTTATTATTACTGATATTCCTGATCAACTTTCTTGATAAAATTGTCTCTAGGATTGGTTAGGGTTAGGGTTAGGGTTAGGGTTAGCTTTTTTTTCTACATGCTTTATTATTACTGATATTCCTGATCAACTTTCTTGATAAAATTGTCTCTAGGATTGGTTAGGGTTAGGGTTAGGGTTAGGGTTAGCTTTTTTTTCTACATGCTTTATTATTACTGATATTCCTGATCAACTTTCTTGATAAAATTGTCTCTAGGATTGGTTAGGGTTAGGGTTAGGGTTAGGGTTAGCTTTTTTTTCTACATGCTTTATTATTACTGATATTCCTGATCAACTTTCTTGATAAAATTGTCTCTAGGATTGGTTAGGGTTAGGGTTAGGGTTAGGGTTAGCTTTTTTTTCTACATGCTTTATTATTACTGATATTCCTGATCAACTTTCTTGATAAAATTGTCTCTAGGATTGGTTAGGGTTAGGGTTAGGGTTAGGGTTAGCTTTTTTTTCTACATGCTTTCTTATTACTGATATTCCTGATCAACTTTCTTGATAAAATTGTCTCTAGGATTGGTTAGGGTTAGGGTTAGGGTTAGGGTTAGCTTTTTTTTCTACATGCTTTATTATTACTGATATTCCTGATCAACTTTCTTGATAAAATTGTCTCTAGGATTGGTTAGGGTTAGGGTTAGGGTTAGGGTTAGCTTTTTTTTCTACATGCTTTATTATTACTGATATTCCTGATCAACTTTCTTGATAAAATTGTCTCTAGGATTGGTTAGGGTTAGGGTTAGGGTTAGCTTTTTTTTCTACATGCTTTCTTATTACTGATATTCCTGATCAACTTTCTTGATAAAATTGTCTCTAGGATTGGTTAGGGTTAGGGTTAGGGTTAGGGTTAGCTTTTTTTTCTACATGCTTTATTATTACTGATATTCCTGATCAACTTTCTTGATAAAATTGTCTCTAGGATTGGTTAGGGTTAGGGTTAGGGTTAGGGTTAGTGTTAGCTTTTTTTTCTACAATCTTTTCTTATTACTGATATTCCTGATCAACTTTCTTGATAAAACTGTCTCTAGGATTGGTTAGGGTTAGGGTTAGGGTTAGGGTTAGCTTTTTTTTCTACATGCTTTATTATTACTGATATTCCTGATCAACTTTCTTGATAAAATTGTCTCTAGGATTGGTTAGGGTTAGGGTTAGGGTTAGGGTTAGGGTTAGCTTTTTTTTCTACATGCTTTCTTATTACTGATATTCCTGATCAACTTTCTTGATAAAATTGTCTCTAGGATTGGTTAGGGTTAGGGTTAGGGTTAGGGTTAGCTTTTTTTTCTACATGCTTTCTTATTACTGATATTCCTGATCAACTTTCTTGATAAAATTGTCTCTAGGATTGGTTTTGGTTAGGGTTAGGGTTAGGGTTAGCTTTTTTTTCTACATGCTTTCTTATTACTGATATTCCTGATCAACTTTCTTGATAAAATTGTCTCTAGGATTGGTTAGGGTTAGGGTTAGGGTTAGGGTTAGGGTTAGCTTTTTTTTCTACATGCTTTCTTATTACTGATATTCCTGATCAACTTTCTTGATAAAATTGTCTCTAGGATTGGTTAGGGTTAGGGTTAGGGTTAGGGTTAGGGTTAGCATTTTTTTCTACATGCTTTCTTATTACTGATATTCCTGATCAACTTTCTTGATAAAATTGTCTCTAGGATTGATTAGGATTATGGTGAGGGTTAGGGTTAGCTTTTTTTTCTACATGCTTTCTTATTACTGATATTCCTGATCAACTTTCTTGATAAAATTGTCTCTAGGATTGGTTAGGGTTAGGGTTAGGGTTAGGGTTAGCTTTTTTTTCTACAATCTTTTCTTATTACTGATATTCCTGATCAACTTTCTTGATAAAACTGTCTCTAGGATTGGTTAGGGTTAGGGTTAGGGTTAGGGTTAGGGTTAGGGTTAGCTTTTTTTTCTACATGCTTTCTTATTACTGATATTCCTGATCAACTTTCTTGATAAAACTGTCTCTAGGATTGGTTAGGGTTAGGGTTAGGGTTAGGGTTAGCTTTTTTTTCTACATGCTTTCTTATTACTGATATTCCTGATCAACTTTCTTGATAAAACTGTCTCTAGGATTGGTTAGGGTTAGGGTTAGGGTTAGGGTTAGCTTTTTTTTCTACATGCTTTCTTATTACTGATATTCCTGATCAACTTTCTTGATAAAACTGTCTCTAGGATTGATTAGGATTATGGTGAGGGTTAGGGTTAGGGTTAGGGTTAGGGTTAGCTTTTTTTTCTACATGCTTTATTATTACTGATATTCCTGATCAACTTTCTTGATAAAATTGTCTCTAGGATTGGTTAGGGTTAGGGTTAGGGTTAGGGTTAGGGTTAGCTTTTTTTTCTACATGCTTTCTTATTACTGATATTCCTGATCAACTTTCTTGATAAAACTGTCTCTAGGATTGGTTAGGGTTAGGGTTAGGGTTAGGGTTAGCTTTTTTTTCTACATGCTTTCTTATTACTGATATTCCTGATCAACTTTCTTGATAAAATTGTCTCTAGGATTGGTTTGGGTTAGGGTTAGGGTTAGGGTTAGGGTTAGCTTTTTTTTCTACAATCTTTTCTTATTACTGATATTCCTGATCAACTTTCTTGATAAAACTGTCTCTAGGATTGGTTAGGGTTAGGGTTAGGGTTAGGGTTAGCTTTTTTTTCTACATGCTTTCTTATTACTGATATTCCTGATCAACTTTCTTGATAAAATTGTCTCTAGGATTGGTTAGGGTTAGGGTTAGGGTTAGGGTTAGGGTTAGGGTTAGCTTTTTTTTCTACATGCTTTCTTATTACTGATATTCCTGATCAACTTTCTTGATAAAATTGTCTCTAGGATTGGTTTGGGTTAGGGTTAGGGTTAGGGTTAGCTTTTTTTTCTACATGATTTATTATTACTGATATTCCTGATCAACTTTCTTGATAAAATTGTCTCTAGGATTGGTTAGGGTTAGGGTTAGGGTTAGGGTTAGGGTTAGCTTTTTTTTCTACATGCTTTCTTATTACTGATATTCCTGATCAACTTTCTTGATAAAATTGTCTCTAGGATTGGTTAGGGTTAGGGTTAGGGTTAGGGTTAGGGTTAGCTTTTTTTTCTACATGCTTTCTTATTACTGATATTCCTGATCAACTTTCTTGATAAAATTGTCTCTAGGATTGGTTAGGGTTAGGGTTAGGGTTAGGGTTAGGGTTAGCTTTTTTTTCTACATGCTTTCTTATTACTGATATTCCTGATCAACTTTCTTGATAAAATTGTCTCTAGGATTGGTTAGGGTTAGGGTTAGGGTTAGGGTTAGGGTTAGGGTTAGCATTTTTTTCTACATGCTTTCTTATTACTGATATTCCTGATCAACTTTCTTGATAAAATTGTCTCTAGGATTGGTTTGGGTTAGGGTTAGGGTTAGGGTTAGCTTTTTTTTCTACATGATTTATTATTACTGATATTCCTGATCAACTTTCTTGATAAAATTGTCTCTAGGATTGGTTAGGGTTAGGGTTAGGGTTAGGGTTAGGGTTAGCTTTTTTTTCTACATGCTTTCTTATTACTGATATTCCTGATCAACTTTCTTGATAAAATTGTCTCTAGGATTGGTTAGGGTTAGGGTTAGGGTTAGGGTTAGGGTTAGCTTTTTTTTCTACATGCTTTATTATTACTGATATTCCTGATCAACTTTCTTGATAAAATTGTCTCTAGGATTGGTTAGGGTTAGGGTTAGGGTTAGGGTTAGCTTTTTTTTCTACATGCTTTATTATTACTGATATTCCTGATCAACTTTCTTGATAAAATTGTCTCTAGGATTGGTTAGGGTTAGGGTTAGGGTTAGGGTTAGGGTTAGGGTTAGCTTTTTTTCTACATGCTTTCTTATTACTGATATTCCTGATCAACTTTCTTGATAAAATTGTCTCTAGGATTGGTTTGGGTTAGGGTTAGGGTTAGGGTTAGCTTTTTTTTCTACATGATTTATTATTACTGATATTCCTGATCAACTTTCTTGATAAAATTGTCTCTAGGATTGGTTAGGGTTAGGGTTAGGGTTAGGGTTAGGGTTAGCTTTTTTTTCTACATGCTTTATTATTACTGATATTCCTGATCAACTTTCTTGATAAAATTGTCTCTAGGATTGGTTAGGGTTAGGGTTAGGGTTAGGGTTAGGGTTAGCTTTTTTTTCTACATGCTTTCTTATTACTGATATTCCTGATCAACTTTCTTGATAAAATTGTCTCTAGGATTGGTTAGGGTTAGGGTTAGGGTTAGGGTTAGGGTTAGCTTTTTTTTCTACATGCTTTATTATTACTGATATTCCTGATCAACTTTCTTGATAAAATTGTCTCTAGGATTGGTTAGGGTTAGGGTTAGGGTTAGGGTTAGCTTTTTTTTCTACATGCTTTATTATTACTGATATTCCTGATCAACTTTCTTGATAAAATTGTCTCTAGGATTGGTTAGGGTTAGGGTTAGGGTTAGGGTTAGGGTTAGGGTTAGCTTTTTTTCTACATGCTTTCTTATTACTGATATTCCTGATCAACTTTCTTGATAAAATTGTCTCTAGGATTGGTTAGGGTTAGGGTTAGGGTTAGGGTTAGGGTTAGCTTTTTTTTCTACATGCTTTCTTATTACTGATATTCCTGATCAACTTTCTTGATAAAATTGTCTCTAGGATTGGTTAGGGTTAGGGTTAGGGTTAGGGTTAGCTTTTTTTTCTACATGCTTTCTTATTACTGATATTCCTGATCAACTTTCTTGATAAAATTGTCTCTAGGATTGGTTAGGGTTAGGGTTAGGGTTAGGGTTAGCTTTTTTTTCTACATGCTTTCTTATTACTGATATTCCTGATCAACTTTCTTGATAAAATTGTCTCTAGGATTGGTTAGGGTTAGGGTTAGGGTTAGGGTTAGGGTTAGCTTTTTTTTCTACATGCTTTCTTATTACTGATATTCCTGATCAACTTTCTTGATAAAATTGTCTCTAGGATTGGTTAGGGTTAGGGTTAGGGTTAGGGTTAGGGTTAGCATTTTTTTCTACATGCTTTCTTATTACTGATATTCCTGATCAACTTTCTTGATAAAATTGTCTCTAGGATTGGTTTGGGTTAGGGTTAGGGTTAGGGTTAGCTTTTTTTTCTACATGCTTTCTTATTACTGATATTCCTGATCAACTTTCTTGATAAAATTGTCTCTAGGATTGGTTAGGGTTAGGGTTAGGGTTAGGGTTAGCTTTTTTTTCTACATGCTTTCTTATTACTGATATTCCTGATCAACTTTCTTGATAAAATTGTCTCTAGGATTGGTTAGGATTATGGTTAGGGTTAGGGTTAGGGTTAGCTTTTTTTTCTACATGCTTTATTATTACTGATATTCCTGATCAACTTTCTTGATAAAATTGTCTCTAGGATTGGTTTGGGTTAGGGTTAGGGTTAGGGTTAGCTTTTTTTTCTACATGCTTTCTTATTACTGATATTCCTGATCAACTTTCTTGATAAAATTGTCTCTAGGATTGGTTAGGGTTAGGGTTAGGGTTAGGGTTAGCTTTTTTTTCTCCATGCTTTCTTATTACTGATATTCCTGATCAACTTTCTTGATAAAATTGTCTCTAGGATTGGTTAGGATTATGGTTAGGGTTAGGGTTAGGGTTAGCTTTTTTTTCTACATGCTTTATTATTACTGATATTCCTGATCAACTTTCTTGATAAAATTGTCTCTAGGATTGGTTAGGGTTAGGGTTAGGGTTAGGGTTAGCTTTTTTTTCTACATGCTTTCTTATTACTGATATTCCTGATCAACTTTCTTGATAAAATTGTCTCTAGGATTGGTTAGGGTTAGGGTTAGGGTTAGGGTTAGGGTTAGCTTTTTTTTCTACATGCTTTCTTATTACTGATATTCCTGATCAACTTTCTTGATAAAATTGTCTCTAGGATTGGTTAGGGTTAGGGTTAGGGTTAGGGTTAGGGTTAGCATTTTTTTCTACATGCTTTCTTATTACTGATATTCCTGATCAACTTTCTTGATAAAATTGTCTCTAGGATTGGTTTGGGTTAGGGTTAGGGTTAGGGTTAGCTTTTTTTTCTACATGCTTTCTTATTACTGATATTCCTGATCAACTTTCTTGATAAAATTGTCTCTAGGATTGGTTAGGGTTAGGGTTAGGGTTAGGGTTAGCTTTTTTTTCTACATGCTTTCTTATTACTGATATTCCTGATCAACTTTCTTGATAAAATTGTCTCTAGGATTGGTTAGGATTATGGTTAGGGTTAGGGTTAGGGTTAGCTTTTTTTTCTACATGCTTTATTATTACTGATATTCCTGATCAACTTTCTTGATAAAATTGTCTCTAGGATTGGTTTGGGTTAGGGTTAGGGTTAGGGTTAGCTTTTTTTTCTACATGCTTTCTTATTACTGATATTCCTGATCAACTTTCTTGATAAAATTGTCTCTAGGATTGGTTAGGGTTAGGGTTAGGGTTAGGGTTAGCTTTTTTTTCTACATGCTTTCTTATTACTGATATTCCTGATCAACTTTCTTGATAAAATTGTCTCTAGGATTGGTTAGGATTATGGTTAGGGTTAGGGTTAGGGTTAGCTTTTTTTTCTACATGCTTTATTATTACTGATATTCCTGATCAACTTTCTTGATAAAATTGTCTCTAGGATTGGTTAGGGTTAGGGTTAGGGTTAGGGTTAGCTTTTTTTTCTACATGCTTTCTTATTACTGATATTCCTGATCAACTTTCTTGATAAAATTGTCTCTAGGATTGGTTAGGGTTAGGGTTAGGGTTAGGGTTAGGGTTAGCTTTTTTTTCTACATGCTTTCTTATTACTGATATTCCTGATCAACTTTCTTGATAAAATTGTCTCTAGGATTGGTTAGGGTTAGGGTTAGGGTTAGGGTTAGGGTTAGCATTTTTTTCTACATGCTTTCTTATTACTGATATTCCTGATCAACTTTCTTGATAAAATTGTCTCTAGGATTGGTTTGGGTTAGGGTTAGGGTTAGGGTTAGCTTTTTTTTCTACATGCTTTCTTATTACTGATATTCCTGATCAACTTTCTTGATAAAATTGTCTCTAGGATTGGTTAGGGTTAGGGTTAGGGTTAGGGTTAGCTTTTTTTTCTACATGCTTTCTTATTACTGATATTCCTGATCAACTTTCTTGATAAAATTGTCTCTAGGATTGGTTAGGATTATGGTTAGGGTTAGGGTTAGGGTTAGCTTTTTTTTCTACATGCTTTATTATTACTGATATTCCTGATCAACTTTCTTGATAAAATTGTCTCTAGGATTGGTTTGGGTTAGGGTTAGGGTTAGGGTTAGCTTTTTTTTCTACATGCTTTCTTATTACTGATATTCCTGATCAACTTTCTTGATAAAATTGTCTCTAGGATTGGTTAGGGTTAGGGTTAGGGTTAGGGTTAGCTTTTTTTTCTACATGCTTTCTTATTACTGATATTCCTGATCAACTTTCTTGATAAAATTGTCTCTAGGATTGGTTAGGATTATGGTTAGGGTTAGGGTTAGGGTTAGCTTTTTTTTCTACATGCTTTATTATTACTGATATTCCTGATCAACTTTCTTGATAAAATTGTCTCTAGGATTGGTTAGGGTTAGGGTTAGGGTTAGGGTTAGGGTTAGCTTTTTTTTCTACATGCTTTCTTATTACTGATATTCCTGATCAACTTTCTTGATAAAATTGTCTCTAGGATTGGTTAGGGTTAGGGTTAGGGTTAGGGTTAGGGTTAGGGTTAGCTTTTTTTCTACATGCTTTCTTATTACTGATATTCCTGATCAACTTTCTTGATAAAATTGTCTCTAGGATTGGTTAGGGTTAGGGTTAGGGTTAGGGTTAGGGTTAGCTTTTTTTTCTACATGCTTTCTTATTACTGATATTCCTGATCAACTTTCTTGATAAAATTGTCTCTAGGATTGGTTAGGGTTAGGGTTAGGGTTAGGGTTAGGGTTAGGGTTAGCTTTTTTTTGTACATGCTTTATTATTACTGATATTCCTGATCAACTTTCTTGATAAAATTGTCTCTAGGATTGGTTTGGGTTAGGGTTAGGGTTAGGGTTAGCTTTTTTTTCTACATGCTTTCTTATTACTGATATTCCTGATCAACTTTCTTGATAAAATTGTCTCTAGGATTGGTTTGGGTTAGGGTTAGGGTTAGGGTTAGCTTTTTTTTCTACATGCTTTCTTATTACTGATATTCCTGATCAACTTTCTTGATAAAATTGTCTCTAGGATTGGTTAGGGTTAGGGTTAGGGTTAGGGTTAGCTTTTTTTTCTACATGCTTTCTTATTACTGATATTCCTGATCAACTTTCTTGATAAAATTGTCTCTAGGATTGGTTTGGGTTAGGGTTAGGGTTAGGGTTAGGGTTAGCTTTTTTTTCTACATGCTTTCTTATTACTGATATTCCTGATCAACTTTCTTGATAAAATTGTCTCTAGGATTGGTTTGGGTTAGGGTTAGGGTTAGGGTTAGGGTTAGCTTTTTTTTCTACATGCTTTCTTATTACTGATATTCCTGATCAACTTTCTTGATAAAATTGTCTCTAGGATTGGTTAGGGTTAGGGTTAGGGTTAGGGTTAGGGTTAGCTTTTTTTTCTACATGCTTTCTTATTACTGATATTCCTGATCAACTTTCTTGATAAAATTGTCTCTAGGATTGGTTAGGGTTAGGGTTAGGGTTAGGGTTAGGGTTAGCTTTTTTTTCTACATGCTTTCTTATTACTGATATTCCTGATCAACTTTCTTGATAAAATTGTCTCTAGGATTGGTTAGGGTTAGGGTTAGGGTTAGGGTTAGGGTTAGCTTTTTTTTCTACATGCTTTCTTATTACTGATATTCCTGATCAACTTTCTTGATAAAATTGTCTCTAGGATTGGTTAGGGTTAGGGTTAGGGTTAGGGTTAGGGTTAGCATTTTTTTCTACATGCTTTCTTATTACTGATATTCCTGATCAACTTTCTTGATAAAATTGTCCCTAGGATTGGTTTGGGTTAGGGTTAGGGTTAGGGTTAGCTTTTTTTTCTACATGCTTTCTTATTACTGATATTCCTGATCAACTTTCTTGATAAAATTGTCTCTAGGATTGGTTAGGGTTAGGGTTAGGGTTAGGGTTAGCTTTTTTTTCTACATGCTTTCTTATTACTGATATTCCTGATCAACTTTCTTGATAAAATTGTCTCTAGGATTGGTTAGGGTTAGGGTTAGGGTTAGGGTTAGGGTTAGCTTTTTTTTCTACATGCTTTCTTATTATTGATATTCCTGATCAACTTTCTTGATAAAATTGTCTCTAGGATTGGTTTGGGTTAGGGTTAGGGTTAGGGTTAGCTTTTTTTTCTACATGCTTTCTTATTACTGATATTCCTGATCAACTTTCTTGATAAAATTGTCTCTAGGATTGGTTTGGGTTAGGGTTAGGGTTAGGGTTAGGGTTAGCTTTTTTTTCTACATGCTTTCTTATTACTGATATTCCTGATCAACTTTCTTGATAAAATTGTCTCTAGGATTGGTTAGGGTTAGGGTTAGGGTTAGGGTTAGGGTTAGCTTTTTTTTCTACATGCTTTCTTATTACTGATATTCCTGATCAACTTTCTTGATAAAATTGTCTCTAGGATTGGTTAGGGTTAGGGTTAGGGTTAGGGTTAGGGTTAGCATTTTTTTCTACATGCTTTCTTATTACTGATATTCCTGATCAACTTTCTTGATAAAATTGTCTCTAGGATTGGTTTGGGTTAGGGTTAGGGTTAGGGTTAGCTTTTTTTTCTACATGCTTTCTTATTACTGATATTCCTGATCAACTTTCTTGATAAAATTGTCTCTAGGATTGGTTAGGGTTAGGGTTAGGGTTAGGGTTAGCTTTTTTTTCTACATGCTTTCTTATTACTGATATTCCTGATCAACTTTCTTGATAAAATTGTCTCTAGGATTGGTTAGGATTATGGTTAGGGTTAGGGTTAGGGTTAGCTTTTTTTTCTACATGCTTTATTATTACTGATATTCCTGATCAACTTTCTTGATAAAATTGTCTCTAGGATTGGTTAGGGTTAGGGTTAGGGTTAGGGTTAGGGTTAGCTTTTTTTTCTACATGCTTTCTTATTACTGATATTCCTGATCAACTTTCTTGATAAAATTGTCTCTAGGATTGGTTAGGGTTAGGGTTAGGGTTAGGGTTAGGGTTAGCATTTTTTTCTACATGCTTTCTTATTACTGATATTCCTGATCAACTTTCTTGATAAAATTGTCTCTAGGATTGGTTTGGGTTAGGGTTAGGGTTAGGGTTAGCTTTTTTTTCTACATGCTTTCTTATTACTGATATTCCTGATCAACTTTCTTGATAAAATTGTCTCTAGGATTGGTTAGGGTTAGGGTTAGGGTTAGGGTTAGCTTTTTTTTCTACATGCTTTCTTATTACTGATATTCCTGATCAACTTTCTTGATAAAATTGTCTCTAGGATTGATTAGGATTATGGTTAGGGTTAGGGTTAGGGTTAGCTTTTTTTTCTACATGCTTTCTTATTACTGATATTCCTGATCAACTTTCTTGATAAAATTGTCTCTAGGATTGGTTAGGGTTAGGGTTAGGGTTAGGGTTAGCTTTTTTTTCTACATGCTTTCTTATTACTGATATTCCTGATCAACTTTCTTGATAAAATTGTCTCTAGGATTGGTTAGGGTTAGGGTTAGGGTTAGGGTTAGCTTTTTTTTCTACATGCTTTCTTATTACTGATATTCCTGATCAACTTTCTTGATAAAATTGTCTCTAGGATTGGTTAGGATTATGGTTAGGGTTAGGGTTAGTGTTAGCTTTTTTTTCTACATGCTTTATTATTACTGATATTCCTGATCAACTTTCTTGATAAAATTGTCTCTAGGATTGGTTAGGATTATGGTGAGGGTTAGGGTTAGGGTTAGCTTTTTTTTCTACATGATTTATTATTACTGATATTCCTGATCAACTTTCTTGATAAAATTGTCTCTAGGATTGGTTAGGGTTAGGGTTAGGGTTAGCTTTTTTTTCTACATGCTTTCTTATTACTGATATTCCTGATCAACTTTCTTGATAAAATTGTCTCTAGGATTGGTTAGGGTTAGGGTTAGGGTTAGGGTTAGGGTTAGCTTTTTTTTCTACATGCTTTCTTATTACTGATATTCCTGATCAACTTTCTTGATAAAATTGTCTCTAGGATTGGTTAGGGTTAGGGTTAGGGTTAGGGTTAGCTTTTTTTTCTACATGCTTTCTTATTACTGATATTCCTGATCAACTTTCTTGATAAAATTGTCTCTAGGATTGGTTATGGTGAGGGTTAGGGTTAGGGTTAGGGTTAGCTTTTTTTTCTACATGCTTTCTTATTACTGATATTCCTGATCAACTTTCTTGATAAAATTGTCTCTAGGATTGGTTAGGGTTAGGGTTAGGGTTAGGGTTAGGGTTAGCTTTTTTTTCTACATGCTTTCTTATTACTGATATTCCTGATCAACTTTCTTGATAAAATTGTCTCTAGGATTGGTTAGGATTATGGTTAGGGTTAGGGTTAGGGTTAGCTTTTTTTTCTACATGATTTATTATTACTGATATTCCTGATCAACTTTCTTGATAAAATTGTCTGTAGGATTGGTTAGGGTTAGGGTTAGGGTTAGGGTTAGGGTTAGCTTTTTTTTCTACATGCTTTCTTATTACTGATATTCCTGATCAACTTTCTTGATAAAATTGTCTCTAGGATTGGTTAGGATTATGGTTAGGGTTAGGGTTAGGGTTAGCTTTTTTTTCTACATGCTTTATTTTTTACTGATATTCCTGATCAACTTTCTTGATAAAATTGTCTCTAGGATTGGTTAGGGTTAGGGTTAGGGTTAGGGTTAGGGTTAGCTTTTTTTTCTACATGCTTTCTTATTACTGATATTCCTGATCAACTTTCTTGATAAAATTGTCTCTAGGATTGGTTAGGGTTAGGGTTAGGGTTAGGGTTAGCTTTTTTTTCTACATGCTTTCTTATTACTGATATTCCTGATCAACTTTCTTGATAAAATTGTCTCTAGGATTGGTTAGGGTTAGGGTTAGGGTTAGGGTTAGGGTTAGCTTTTTTTTCTACATGCTTTCTTATTACTGATATTCCTGATCAACTTTCTTGATAAAATTGTCTCTAGGATTGGTTAGGATTATGGTTAGGGTTAGGGTTAGGGTTAGCTTTTTTTTCTACATGCTTTATTTTTTACTGATATTCCTGATCAACTTTCTTGATAAAATTGTCTCTAGGATTGGTTAGGGTTAGGGTTAGGGTTAGGGTTAGGGTTAGCTTTTTTTTCTACATGCTTTATTATTACTGATATTCCTGATCAACTTTCTTGATAAAATTGTCTCTAGGATTGGTTAGGGTTAGGGTTAGGGTTAGGGTTAGCTTTTTTTTCTACATGCTTTCTTATTACTGATATTCCTGATCAACTTTCTTGATAAAATTGTCTCTAGGATTGGTTAGGATTATGGTTAGGGTTAGGGTTAGGGTTAGCTTTTTTTTCTACATGCTTTATTTTTTACTGATATTCCTGATCAACTTTCTTGATAAAATTGTCTCTAGGATTGGTTATGGTGAGGGTTAGGGTTAGGGTTAGGGTTAGCTTTTTTTTCTACATGCTTTCTTATTACTGATATTCCTGATCAACTTTCTTGATAAAATTGTCTCTAGGATTGGTTAGGATTATGGTTAGGGTTAGGGTTAGGGTTAGCTTTTTTTTCTACATGCTTTATTTTTTACTGATATTCCTGATCAACTTTCTTGATAAAATTGTCTCTAGGATTGGTTAGGGTTAGGGTTAGGTTTAGGGTTAGGGTTAGCTTTTTTGTCTACATGCTTTATTATTACTGATATTCCTGATCAACTTTCTTGATAAAATTGTCTCTAGGATTGGTTAGGGTTAGGGTTAGGGTTAGGGTTAGCTTTTTTTTCTACATGCTTTCTTATTACTGATATTCCTGATCAACTTTCTTGATAAAATTGTCTCTAGGATTGGTTAGGGTTAGGGTTAGGGTTAGGGTTAGCTTTTTTTTCTACATGCTTTATTATTACTGATATTCCTGATCAACTTTCTTGATAAAATTGTCTCTAGGATTGGTTAGGGTTAGGGTTAGGGTTAGGGTTAGCTTTTTTTTCTACATGCTTTCTTATTACTGATATTCCTGATCAACTTTCTTGATAAAATTGTCTCTAGGATTGGTTAGGATTATGGTTAGGGTTAGGGTTAGGGTTAGCTTTTTTTTCTACATGCTTTATTTTTTACTGATATTCCTGATCAACTTTCTTGATAAAATTGTCTCTAGGATTGGTTATGGTGAGGGTTAGGGTTAGGGTTAGGGTTAGCTTTTTTTTCTACATGCTTTCTTATTACTGATATTCCTGATCAACTTTCTTGATAAAATTGTCTCTAGGATTGGTTAGGATTATGGTTAGGGTTAGGGTTAGGGTTAGCTTTTTTTTCTACATGCTTTATTTTTTACTGATATTCCTGATCAACTTTCTTGATAAAATTGTCTCTAGGATTGGTTAGGGTTAGGGTTAGGGTTAGGGTTAGGGTTAGCTTTTTTTTCTACATGCTTTATTATTACTGATATTCCTGATCAACTTTCTTGATAAAATTGTCTCTAGGATTGGTTAGGGTTAGGGTTAGGGTTAGGGTTAGCTTTTTTTTCTACATGCTTTCTTATTACTGATATTCCTGATCAACTTTCTTGATAAAATTGTCTCTAGGATTGGTTAGGGTTAGGGTTAGGGTTAGGGTTAGCTTTTTTTTCTACATGCTTTATTTTTTACTGATATTCCTGATCAACTTTCTTGATAAAATTGTCTCTAGGATTGGTTAGGGTTAGGGTTAGGGTTAGGGTTAGGGTTAGCTTTTTTTTCTACATGCTTTCTTATTACTGATATTCCTGATCAACTTTCTTGATAAAATTGTCTCTAGGATTGGTTAGGATTATGGTTAGGGTTAGGGTTAGGGTTAGCTTTTTTTTCTACATGCTTTATTTTTTACTGATATTCCTGATCAACTTTCTTGATAAAATTGTCTCTAGGATTGGTTATGGTGAGGGTTAGGGTTAGGGTTAGGGTTAGCTTTTTTTTCTACATGCTTTCTTATTACTGATATTCCTGATCAACTTTCTTGATAAAATTGTCTCTAGGATTGGTTAGGATTATGGTTAGGGTTAGGGTTAGGGTTAGCTTTTTTTTCTACATGCTTTATTTTTTACTGATATTCCTGATCAACTTTCTTGATAAAATTGTCTCTCGGATTGGTTATGGTGAGGGTTAGGGTTAGGGTTAGGGTTAGCTTTTTTTTCTACATGCTTTCTTATTACTGATATTCCTGATCAACTTTCTTGATAAAATTGTCTCTAGGATTGGTTAGGATTATGGTTAGGGTTAGGGTTAGGGTTAGCTTTTTTTTCTACATGCTTTATTTTTTACTGATATTCCTGATCAACTTTCTTGATAAAATTGTCTCTAGGATTGGTTATGGTGAGGGTTAGGGTTAGGGTTAGGGTTAGCTTTTTTTTCTACATGCTTTCTTATTACTGATATTCCTGATCAACTTTCTTGATAAAATTGTCTCTAGGATTGGTTAGGATTATGGTTAGGGTTAGGGTTAGGGTTAGCTTTTTTTTCTACATGCTTTATTTTTTACTGATATTCCTGATCAACTTTCTTGATAAAATTGTCTCTAGGATTGGTTAGGGTTAGGGTTAGGGTTAGGGTTAGGGTTAGCTTTTTTTTCTACATGCTTTATTATTACTGATATTCCTGATCAACTTTCTTGATAAAATTGTCTCTAGGATTGGTTAGGGTTAGGGTTAGGGTTAGGGTTAGCTTTTTTTTCTACATGCTTTCTTATTACTGATATTCCTGATCAACTTTCTTGATAAAATTGTCTCTAGGATTGGTTAGGATTATGGTTAGGGTTAGGGTTAGGGTTAGCTTTTTTTTCTACATGCTTTATTTTTTACTGATATTCCTGATCAACTTTCTTGATAAAATTGTCTCTAGGATTGGTTATGGTGAGGGTTAGGGTTAGGGTTAGGGTTAGCTTTTTTTTCTACATGCTTTCTTATTACTGATATTCCTGATCAACTTTCTTGATAAAATTGTCTCTAGGATTGGTTAGGATTATGGTTAGGGTTAGGGTTAGGGTTAGCTTTTTTTTCTACATGCTTTATTTTTTACTGATATTCCTGATCAACTTTCTTGATAAAATTGTCTCTAGGATTGGTTAGGGTTAGGGTTAGGGTTAGGGTTAGGGTTAGCTTTTTTTTCTACATGCTTTCTTATTACTGATATTCCTGATCAACTTTCTTGATAAAATTGTCTCTAGGATTGGTTAGGATTATGGTTAGGGTTAGGGTTAGGGTTAGCTTTTTTTTCTACATGCTTTATTTTTTACTGATATTCCTGATCAACTTTCTTGATAAAATTGTCTCTAGGATTGGTTATGGTGAGGGTTAGGGTTAGGGTTAGGGTTAGCTTTTTTTTCTACATGCTTTCTTATTACTGATATTCCTGATCAACTTTCTTGATAAAATTGTCTCTAGGATTGGTTAGGATTATGGTTAGGGTTAGGGTTAGGGTTAGCTTTTTTTTCTACATGCTTTATTTTTTACTGATATTCCTGATCAACTTTCTTGATAAAATTGTCTCTAGGATTGGTTATGGTGAGGGTTAGGGTTAGGGTTAGGGTTAGCTTTTTTTTCTACATGCTTTCTTATTACTGATATTCCTGATCAACTTTCTTGATAAAATTGTCTCTAGGATTGGTTAGGATTATGGTTAGGGTTAGGGTTAGGGTTAGCTTTTTTTTCTACATGCTTTATTTTTTACTGATATTCCTGATCAACTTTCTTGATAAAATTGTCTCTAGGATTGGTTAGGGTTAGGGTTAGGGTTAGGGTTAGGGTTAGCTTTTTTTTCTACATGCTTTATTATTACTGATATTCCTGATCAACTTTCTTGATAAAATTGTCTCTAGGATTGGTTAGGGTTAGGGTTAGGGTTAGGGTTAGCTTTTTTTTCTACATGCTTTCTTATTACTGATATTCCTGATCAACTTTCTTGATAAAATTGTCTCTAGGATTGGTTAGGATTATGGTTAGGGTTAGGGTTAGGGTTAGCTTTTTTTTCTACATGCTTTATTTTTTACTGATATTCCTGATCAACTTTCTTGATAAAATTGTCTCTAGGATTGGTTATGGTGAGGGTTAGGGTTAGGGTTAGGGTTAGCTTTTTTTTCTACATGCTTTCTTATTACTGATATTCCTGATCAACTTTCTTGATAAAATTGTCTCTAGGATTGGTTAGGATTATGGTTAGGGTTAGGGTTAGGGTTAGCTTTTTTTTCTACATGCTTTATTTTTTACTGATATTCCTGATCAACTTTCTTGATAAAATTGTCTCTAGGATTGGTTAGGGTTAGGGTTAGGGTTAGGGTTAGGGTTAGCTTTTTTTTCTACATGCTTTCTTATTACTGATATTCCTGATCAACTTTCTTGATAAAATTGTCTCTAGGATTGGTTAGGATTATGGTTAGGGTTAGGGTTAGGGTTAGCTTTTTTTTCTACATGCTTTATTTTTTACTGATATTCCTGATCAACTTTCTTGATAAAATTGTCTCTAGGATTGGTTATGGTGAGGGTTAGGGTTAGGGTTAGGGTTAGCTTTTTTTTCTACATGCTTTCTTATTACTGATATTCCTGATCAACTTTCTTGATAAAATTGTCTCTAGGATTGGTTAGGATTATGGTTAGGGTTAGGGTTAGGGTTAGCTTTTTTTTCTACATGCTTTATTTTTTACTGATATTCCTGATCAACTTTCTTGATAAAATTGTCTCTAGGATTGGTTATGGTGAGGGTTAGGGTTAGGGTTAGGGTTAGCTTTTTTTTCTACATGCTTTCTTATTACTGATATTCCTGATCAACTTTCTTGATAAAATTGTCTCTAGGATTGGTTAGGATTATGGTTAGGGTTAGGGTTAGGGTTAGCTTTTTTTTCTACATGCTTTATTTTTTACTGATATTCCTGATCAACTTTCTTGATAAAATTGTCTCTAGGATTGGTTAGGGTTAGGGTTAGGGTTAGGGTTAGGGTTAGCTTTTTTTTCTACATGCTTTATTATTACTGATATTCCTGATCAACTTTCTTGATAAAATTGTCTCTAGGATTGGTTAGGGTTAGGGTTAGGGTTAGGGTTAGCTTTTTTTTCTACATGCTTTCTTATTACTGATATTCCTGATCAACTTTCTTGATAAAATTGTCTCTAGGATTGGTTAGGATTATGGTTAGGGTTAGGGTTAGGGTTAGCTTTTTTTTCTACATGCTTTATTTTTTACTGATATTCCTGATCAACTTTCTTGATAAAATTGTCTCTAGGATTGGTTATGGTGAGGGTTAGGGTTAGGGTTAGGGTTAGCTTTTTTTTCTACATGCTTTCTTATTACTGATATTCCTGATCAACTTTCTTGATAAAATTGTCTCTAGGATTGGTTAGGATTATGGTTAGGGTTAGGGTTAGGGTTAGCTTTTTTTTCTACATGCTTTATTTTTTACTGATATTCCTGATCAACTTTCTTGATAAAATTGTCTCTAGGATTGGTTAGGGTTAGGGTTAGGGTTAGGGTTAGGGTTAGCTTTTTTTTCTACATGCTTTCTTATTACTGATATTCCTGATCAACTTTCTTGATAAAATTGTCTCTAGGATTGGTTAGGGTTAGGGTTAGGGTTAGGGTTAGGGTTAGCTTTTTTTTCTACATGCTTTATTATTACTGATATTCCTGATCAACTTTCTTGATAAAATTGTCTCTAGGATTGGTTAGGGTTAGGGTTAGGGTTAGGGTTAGCTTTTTTTTCTACATGCTTTCTTATTACTGATATTCCTGATCAACTTTCTTGATAAAATTGTCTCTAGGATTGGTTAGGGTTAGGGTTAGGGTTAGGGTTAGGGTTAGGGTTAGCTTTTTTTTCTACATGCTTTCTTATTACTGATATTCCTGATCAACTTTCTTGATAAAATTGTCTCTAGGATTGGTTAGGGTTAGGGTTAGGGTTAGGGTTAGGGTTAGCTTTTTTTTCTACATGCTTTATTATTACTGATATTCCTGATCAACTTTCTTGATAAAATTGTCTCTAGGATTGGTTAGGGTTAGGGTTAGGGTTAGGGTTAGGGTTAGCTTTTTTTTCTACATGATTTATTATTACTGATATTCCTGATCAACTTTCTTGATAAAATTGTCTCTAGGATTGGTTAGGGTTAGGGTTAGGGTTAGGGTTAGGGTTAGGGTTAGCTTTTTTTTCTACATGCTTTCTTATTACTGATATTCCTGATCAACTTTCTTGATAAAATTGTCTCTAGGATTGGTTAGGATTATGGTTAGGGTTAGGGTTAGGGTTAGCTTTTTTTTCTACATGCTTTATTATTACTGATATTCCTGATCAACTTTCTTGATAAAATTGTCTCTAGGATTGGTTAGGGTTAGGGTTAGGGTTAGGGTTAGGGTTAGCTTTTTTTTCTACATGCTTTATTATTACTGATATTCCTGATCAACTTTCTTGATAAAATTGTCTCTAGGATTGGTTAGGATTATGGTTAGGGTTAGGGTTAGGGTTAGCTTTTTTTTCTACATGATTTATTATTACTGATATTCCTGATCAACTTTCTTGATAAAATTGTCTCTAGGATTGGTTAGGGTTAGGGTTAGGGTTAGGGTTAGGGTTAGCTTTTTTTTGTACATGCTTTATTATTACTGATATTCCTGATCAACTTTCTTGATAAAATTGTCTCTAGGATTGGTTAGGATTATGGTTAGGGTTAGGGTTAGGGTTAGGGTTAGCTTTTTTTTCTACATGCTTTCTTATTACTGATATTCCTGATCAACTTTCTTGATAAAATTGTCTCTAGGATTGGTTAGGATTATGGTTAGGGTTAGGGTTAGGGTTAGCTTTTTTTTCTACATGCTTTATTATTACTGATATTCCTGATCAACTTTCTTGATAAAATTGTCTCTAGGATTGGTTTGGGTTAGGGTTAGGGTTAGGGTTAGCTTTTTTTTCTACATGATTTATTATTACTGATATTCCTGATCAACTTTCTTGATAAAATTGTCTCTAGGATTGGTTAGGGTTAGGGTTAGGGTTAGGGTTAGGGTTAGCTTTTTTTTCTACATGCTTTCTTATTACTGATATTCCTGATCAACTTTCTTGATAAAATTGTCTCTAGGATTGGTTAGGATTATGGTTAGGGTTAGGGTTAGGGTTAGCTTTTTTTTCTACATGCTTTATTATTACTGATATTCCTGATCAACTTTCTTGATAAAATTGTCTCTAGGATTGGTTAGGGTTAGGGTTAGGGTTAGGGTTAGGGTTAGCTTTTTTTTCTACATGCTTTCTTATTACTGATATTCCTGATCAACTTTCTTGATAAAATTGTCTCTAGGATTGGTTAGGGTTAGGGTTAGGGTTAGGGTTAGGGTTAGGGTTAGCTTTTTTTCTACATGCTTTCTTATTACTGATATTCCTGATCAACTTTCTTGATAAAATTGTCTCTAGGATTGGTTAGGGTTAGGGTTAGGGTTAGGGTTAGGGTAAGGGTTAGCTTTTTTTTCTACATGCTTTCTTATTACTGATATTCCTGATCAACTTTCTTGATAAAATTGTCTCTAGGATTGGTTAGGGTTAGGGTTAGGGTTAGGGTTAGCTTTTTTTTCTACATGCTTTCTTATTACTGATATTCCTGATCAACTTTCTTGATAAAATTGTCTCTAGGATTGGTTAGGGTTAGGGTTAGGGTTAGGGTTAGCTTTTTTTTCTACATGCTTTCTTATTACTGATATTCCTGATCAACTTTCTTGATAAAATTGTCTCTAGGATTGGTTAGGGTTAGGGTTAGGGTTAGGGTTAGGGTTAGCATTTTTTTCTACATGCTTTCTTATTACTGATATTCCTGATCAACTTTCTTGATAAAATTGTCTCTAGGATTGGTTTGGGTTAGGGTTAGGGTTAGGGTTAGCTTTTTTTTCTACATGCTTTCTTATTACTGATATTCCTGATCAACTTTCTTGATAAAATTGTCTCTAGGATTGGTTAGGGTTAGGGTTAGGGTTAGGGTTAGCTTTTTTTTCTACATGCTTTCTTATTACTGATATTCCTGATCAACTTTCTTGATAAAATTGTCTCTAGGATTGGTTAGGGTTAGGGTTAGGGTTAGGGTTAGGGTTAGCTTTTTTTTCTACATGCTTTCTTATTACTGATATTCCTGATCAACTTTCTTGATAAAATTGTCTCTAGGATTGGTTTGGGTTAGGGTTAGGGTTAGGGTTAGCTTTTTTTTCTACATGCTTTCTTATTACTGATATTCCTGATCAACTTTCTTGATAAAATTGTCTCTAGGATTGGTTAGGGTTAGGGTTAGGGTTAGGGTTAGCTTTTTTTTCTACATGCTTTCTTATTACTGATATTCCTGATCAACTTTCTTGATAAAATTGTCTCTAGGATTGATTAGGATTATGGTTAGGGTTAGGGTTAGGGTTAGCTTTTTTTTCTACATGCTTTATTATTACTGATATTCCTGATCAACTTTCTTGATAAAATTGTCTCTAGGATTGGTTAGGGTTAGGGTTAGGGTTAGGGTTAGCTTTTTTTTCTACATGCTTTCTTATTACTGATATTCCTGATCAACTTTCTTGATAAAATTGTCTCTAGGATTGGTTAGGGTTAGGGTTAGGGTTAGGGTTAGCTTTTTTTTCTACATGCTTTCTTATTACTGATATTCCTGATCAACTTTCTTGATAAAATTGTCTCTAGGATTGGTTAGGATTATGGTTAGGGTTAGGGTTAGCTTTTTTTTCTACATGATTTATTATTACTGATATTCCTGATCAACTTTCTTGATAAAATTGTCTCTAGGATTGGTTAGGGTTAGGGTTAGGGTTAGGGTTAGGGTTAGCTTTTTTTTCTACATGCTTTCTTATTACTGATATTCCTGATCAACTTTCTTGATAAAATTGTCTCTAGGATTGGTTAGGGTTAGGGTTAGGGTTAGGGTTAGCTTTTTTTTCTACATGCTTTCTTATTACTGATATTCCTGATCAACTTTCTTGATAAAATTGTCTCTAGGATTGGTTAGGATTATGGTTAGGGTTAGGGTTAGCTTTTTTTTCTACATGATTTATTATTACTGATATTCCTGATCAACTTTCTTGATAAAATTGTCTCTAGGATTGGTTAGGGTTAGGGTTAGGGTTAGGGTTAGGGTTAGCTTTTTTTTCTACATGCTTTCTTATTACTGATATTCCTGATCAACTTTCTTGATAAAATTGTCTCTAGGATTGGTTAGGGTTAGGGTTAGGGTTAGGGTTAGCTTTTTTTTCTACATGCTTTCTTATTACTGATATTCCTGATCAACTTTCTTGATAAAATTGTCTCTAGGATTGGTTAGGATTATGGTTAGGGTTAGGGTTAGCTTTTTTTTCTACATGATTTATTATTACTGATATTCCTGATCAACTTTCTTGATAAAATTGTCTCTAGGATTGGTTAGGGTTAGGGTTAGGGTTAGGGTTAGGGTTAGCTTTTTTTTCTACATGCTTTCTTATTACTGATATTCCTGATCAACTTTCTTGATAAAATTGTCTCTAGGATTGGTTAGGGTTAGGGTTAGGGTTAGGGTTAGCTTTTTTTTCTACATGCTTTCTTATTACTGATATTCCTGATCAACTTTCTTGATAAAATTGTCTCTAGGATTGGTTAGGGTTAGGGTTAGGGTTAGGGTTAGGGTTAGCATTTTTTTCTACATGCTTTCTTATTACTGATATTCCTGATCAACTTTCTTGATAAAATTGTCTCTAGGATTGGTTTGGGTTAGGGTTAGGGTTAGGGTTAGCTTTTTTTTCTACATGCTTTCTTATTACTGATATTCCTGATCAACTTTCTTGATAAAATTGTCTCTAGGATTGGTTAGGGTTAGGGTTAGGGTTAGGGTTAGCTTTTTTTTCTACATGCTTTCTTATTACTGATATTCCTGATCAACTTTCTTGATAAAATTGTCTCTAGGATTGGTTAGGATTATGGTTAGGGTTAGGGTTAGGGTTAGCTTTTTTTTCTACATGCTTTATTATTACTGATATTCCTGATCAACTTTCTTGATAAAATTGTCTCTAGGATTGGTTAGGGTTAGGGTTAGGGTTAGGGTTAGGGTTAGCTTTTTTTTCTACATGCTTTCTTATTACTGATATTCCTGATCAACTTTCTTGATAAAATTGTCTCTAGGATTGGTTTGGGTTAGGGTTAGGGTTAGGGTTAGCTTTTTTTTCTACATGCTTTCTTATTACTGATATTCCTGATCAACTTTCTTGATAAAATTGTCTCTAGGATTGGTTAGGGTTAGGGTTAGGGTTAGGGTTAGCTTTTTTTCTACATGCTTTCTTATTACTGATATTCCTGATCAACTTTCTTGATAAAATTGTCTCTAGGATTGATTAGGATTATGGTTAGGGTTAGGGTTAGGGTTAGCTTTTTTTTCTACATGCTTTATTATTACTGATATTCCTGATCAACTTTCTTGATAAAATTGTCTCTAGGATTGGTTAGGGTTAGGGTTAGGGTTAGGGTTAGCTTTTTTTTCTACATGCTTTCTTATTACTGATATTCCTGATCAACTTTCTTGATAAAATTGTCTCTAGGATTGGTTAGGGTTAGGGTTAGGGTTAGGGTTAGCTTTTTTTTCTACATGCTTTCTTATTACTGATATTCCTGATCAACTTTCTTGATAAAATTGTCTCTAGGATTGGTTAGGATTATGGTTAGGGTTAGGGTTAGGGTTAGCTTTTTTTTCTACATGATTTATTATTACTGATATTCCTGATCAACTTTCTTGATAAAATTGTCTCTAGGATTGGTTAGGGTTAGGGTTAGGGTTAGCTTTTTTTTCTACATGCTTTCTTATTACTGATATTCCTGATCAACTTTCTTGATAAAATTGTCTCTAGGATTGGTTAGGATTATGGTGAGGGTTAGGGTTAGGGTTAGGGTTAGGGTTAGCTTTTTTTTCTACATGATTTATTATTACTGATATTCCTGATCAACTTTCTTGATAAAATTGTCTCTAGGATTGGTTAGGGTTAGGGTTAGGGTTAGCTTTTTTTTCTACATGCTTTCTTATTACTGATATTCCTGATCAACTTTCTTGATAAAATTGTCTCTAGGATTGGTTAGGATTATGGTTAGGGTTAGGGTTAGGGTTAGCTTTTTTTTCTACATGATTTATTATTACTGATATTCCTGATCAACTTTCTTGATAAAATTGTCTCTAGGATTGGTTAGGGTTAGGGTTAGGGTTAGCTTTTTTTTCTACATGCTTTCTTATTACTGATATTCCTGATCAACTTTCTTGATAAAATTGTCTCTAGGATTGGTTAGGGTTAGGGTTAGGGTTAGGGTTAGGGTTAGCTTTTTTTTCTACATGCTTTCTTATTACTGATATTCCTGATCAACTTTCTTGATAAAATTGTCTCTAGGATTGGTTAGGGTTAGGGTTAGGGTTAGGGTTAGCTTTTTTTTCTACATGCTTTCTTATTACTGATATTCCTGATCAACTTTCTTGATAAAATTGTCTCTAGGATTGGTTATGGTGAGGGTTAGGGTTAGGGTTAGGGTTAGCTTTTTTTTCTACATGCTTTCTTATTACTGATATTCCTGATCAACTTTCTTGATAAAATTGTCTCTAGGATTGGTTAGGGTTAGGGTTAGGGTTAGCTTTTTTTTCTACATGATTTCTTATTACTGATATTCCTGATCAACTTTCTTGATAAAATTGTCTCTAGGATTGGTTATGGTGAGGGTTAGGGTTAGGGTTAGGGTTAGCTTTTTTTTCTACATGCTTTCTTATTACTGATATTCCTGATCAACTTTCTTGATAAAATTGTCTCTAGGATTGGTTAGGGTTAGGGTTAGGGTTAGCTTTTTTTTCTACATGCTTTCTTATTACTGATATTCCTGATCAACTTTCTTGATAAAATTGTCTCTAGGATTGGTTATGGTGAGGGTTAGGGTTAGGGTTAGGGTTAGCTTTTTTTTCTACATGCTTTCTTATTACTGATATTCCTGATCAACTTTCTTGATAAAATTGTCTCTAGGATTGGTTATGGTGAGGGTTAGGGTTAGGGTTAGGGTTAGCTTTTTTTTCTACATGCTTTCTTATTACTGATATTCCTGATCAACTTTCTTGATAAAATTGTCTCTAGGATTGGTTAGGGTTAGGGTTAGGGTTAGGGTTAGCTTTTTTTTCTACATGCTTTCTTATTACTGATATTCCTGATCAACTTTCTTGATAAAATTGTCTCTAGGATTGGTTAGGATTATGGTGAGGGTTAGGGTTAGGGTTAGCTTTTTTTTCTACATGATTTATTATTACTGATATTCCTGATCAACTTTCTTGATAAAATTGTCTCTAGGATTGGTTAGGGTTAGGGTTAGGGTTAGCTTTTTTTTCTACATGCTTTCTTATTACTGATATTCCTGATCAACTTTCTTGATAAAATTGTCTCTAGGATTGGTTAGGGTTAGGGTTAGGGTTAGGGTTAGGGTTAGCTTTTTTTTCTACATGCTTTCTTATTACTGATATTCCTGATCAACTTTCTTGATAAAATTGTCTCTAGGATTGGTTAGGATTATGGTTAGGGTTAGGGTTAGGGTTAGCTTTCTTTTCTACATGATTTATTATTACTGATATTCCTGATCAACTTTCTTGATAAAATTGTCTCTAGGATTGGTTAGGGTTAGGGTTAGGGTTAGGGTTAGCTTTTTTTTCTACATGCTTTCTTATTACTGATATTCCTGATCAACTTTCTTGATAAAATTGTCTCTAGGATTGGTTAGGATTATGGTTAGGGTTAGGGTTAGGGTTAGCTTTTTTTTCTACATGCTTTATTTTTTACTGATATTCCTGATCAACTTTCTTGATAAAATTGTCTCTAGGATTGGTTAGGATTATGGTTAGGGTTAGGGTTAGGGTTAGCTTTTTTTTCTACATGCTTTCTTATTACTGATATTCCTGATCAACTTTCTTGATAAAATTGTCTCTAGGATTGGTTAGGGTTAGGGTTAGGGTTAGGGTTAGCTTTTTTTTCTACATGCTTTCTTATTACTGATATTCCTGATCAACTTTCTTGATAAAATTGTCTCTAGGATTGGTTATGGTGAGGGTTAGGGTTAGGGTTAGGGTTAGCTTTTTTTTCTACATGCTTTCTTATTACTGATATTCCTGATCAACTTTCTTGATAAAATTGTCTCTAGGATTGGTTAGGGTTAGGGTTAGGGTTAGGGTTAGGGTTAGCTTTTTTTTCTACATGCTTTCTTATTACTGATATTCCTGATCAACTTTCTTGATAAAATTGTCTCTAGGATTGGTTAGGATTATGGTTAGGGTTAGGGTTAGGGTTAGCTTTTTTTTCTACATGATTTATTATTACTGATATTCCTGATCAACTTTCTTGATAAAATTGTCTCTAGGATTGGTTAGGGTTAGGGTTAGGGTTAGGGTTAGGGTTAGCTTTTTTTTCTACATGCTTTCTTATTACTGATATTCCTGATCAACTTTCTTGATAAAATTGTCTCTAGGATTGGTTAGGATTATGGTTAGGGTTAGGGTTAGGGTTAGCTTTTTTTTCTACATGCTTTATTTTTTACTGATATTCCTGATCAACTTTCTTGATAAAATTGTCTCTAGGATTGGTTAGGATTATGGTTAGGGTTAGGGTTAGGGTTAGCTTTTTTTTCTACATGCTTTCTTATTACTGATATTCCTGATCAACTTTCTTGATAAAATTGTCTCTAGGATTGGTTAGGGTTAGGGTTAGGGTTAGGGTTAGCTTTTTTTTCTACATGCTTTCTTATTACTGATATTCCTGATCAACTTTCTTGATAAAATTGTCTCTAGGATTGGTTATGGTGAGGGTTAGGGTTAGGGTTAGGGTTAGCTTTTTTTTCTACATGCTTTCTTATTACTGATATTCCTGATCAACTTTCTTGATAAAATTGTCTCTAGGATTGGTTAGGGTTAGGGTTAGGGTTAGGGTTAGGGTTAGCTTTTTTTTCTACATGCTTTCTTATTACTGATATTCCTGATCAACTTTCTTGATAAAATTGTCTCTAGGATTGGTTAGGATTATGGTTAGGGTTAGGGTTAGGGTTAGCTTTTTTTTCTACATGATTTATTATTACTGATATTCCTGATCAACTTTCTTGATAAAATTGTCTCTAGGATTGGTTAGGGTTAGGGTTAGGGTTAGGGTTAGGGTTAGCTTTTTTTTCTACATGCTTTCTTATTACTGATATTCCTGATCAACTTTCTTGATAAAATTGTCTCTAGGATTGGTTAGGATTATGGTTAGGGTTAGGGTTAGGGTTAGCTTTTTTTTCTACATGCTTTATTTTTTACTGATATTCCTGATCAACTTTCTTGATAAAATTGTCTCTAGGATTGGTTAGGGTTAGGGTTAGGGTTAGGGTTAGGGTTAGCTTTTTTTTCTACATGCTTTCTTATTACTGATATTCCTGATCAACTTTCTTGATAAAATTGTCTCTAGGATTGGTTAGGGTTAGGGTTAGGGTTAGGGTTAGGGTTAGCTTTTTTTTCTACATGCTTTATTATTACTGATATTCCTGATCAACTTTCTTGATAAAATTGTCTCTAGGATTGGTTAGGGTTAGGGTTAGGGTTAGGGTTAGCTTTTTTTTCTACATGCTTTCTTATTACTGATATTCCTGATCAACTTTCTTGATAAAATTGTCTCTAGGATTGGTTAGGGTTAGGGTTAGGGTTAGGGTTAGCTTTTTTTTCTACATGCTTTCTTATTACTGATATTCCTGATCAACTTTCTTGATAAAATTGTCTCTAGGATTGGTTATGGTGAGGGTTAGGGTTAGGGTTAGGGTTAGCTTTTTTTTCTACATGCTTTCTTATTACTGATATTCCTGATCAACTTTCTTGATAAAATTGTCTCTGGGATTGGTTAGGGTTAGGGTTAGGGTTAGGGTTAGGGTTAGCTTTTTTTTCTACATGCTTTCTTATTACTGATATTCCTGATCAACTTTCTTGATAAAATTGTCTCTAGGATTGGTTAGGATTATGGTTAGGGTTAGGGTTAGGGTTAGCTTTTTTTTCTACATGATTTATTATTACTGATATTCCTGATCAACTTTCTTGATAAAATTGTCTCTAGGATTGGTTAGGGTTAGGGTTAGGGTTAGGGTTAGGGTTAGCTTTTTTTTCTACATGCTTTCTTATTACTGATATTCCTGATCAACTTTCTTGATAAAATTGTCTCTAGGATTGGTTAGGATTATGGTTAGGGTTAGGGTTAGGGTTAGCTTTTTTTTCTACATGCTTTATTTTTTACTGATATTCCTGATCAACTTTCTTGATAAAATTGTCTCTAGGATTGGTTAGGGTTAGGGTTAGGGTTAGGGTTAGGGTTAGCTTTTTTTTCTACATGCTTTCTTATTACTGATATTCCTGATCAACTTTCTTGATAAAATTGTCTCTAGGATTGGTTAGGGTTAGGGTTAGGGTTAGGGTTAGGGTTAGCTTTTTTTTCTACATGCTTTATTATTACTGATATTCCTGATCAACTTTCTTGATAAAATTGTCTCTAGGATTGGTTAGGGTTAGGGTTAGTGTTAGGGTTAGCTTTTTTTTCTACATGCTTTCTTATTACTGATATTCCTGATCAACTTTCTTGATAAAATTGTCTCTAGGATTGGTTAGGGTTAGGGTTAGGGTTAGGGTTAGGGTTAGGGTTAGCTTTTTTTCTACATGCTTTCTTATTACTGATATTCCTGATCAACTTTCTTGATAAAATTGTCTCTAGGATTGGTTAGGGTTAGGGTTAGGGTTAGGGTTAGGGTTAGGGTTAGCTTTTTTTTCTACATGCTTTCTTATTACTGATATTCCTGATCAACTTTCTTGATAAAATTGTCTCTAGGATTGGTTAGGGTTAGGGTTAGGGTTAGGGTTAGCTTTTTTTTCTACATGCTTTCTTATTACTGATATTCCTGATCAACTTTCTTGATAAAATTGTCTCTAGGATTGGTTAGGGTTAGGGTTAGGGTTAGGGTTAGCTTTTTTTTCTACATGCTTTCTTATTACTGATATTCCTGATCAACTTTCTTGATAAAATTGTCTCTAGGATTGGTTTGGGTTAGGGTTAGGGTTAGGGTTAGGGTTAGCTTTTTTTTCTACATGCTTTCTTATTACTGATATTCCTGATCAACTTTCTTGATAAAATTGTCTCTAGGATTGGTTTGGGTTAGGGTTAGGGTTAGGGTTAGGGTTAGCTTTTTTTTCTACATGCTTTCTTATTACTGATATTCCTGATCAACTTTCTTGATAAAATTGTCTCTAGGATTGGTTAGGGTTAGGGTTAGGGTTAGGGTTAGGGTTAGCTTTTTTTTCTACATGCTTTCTTATTACTGATATTCCTGATCAACTTTCTTGATAAAATTGTCTCTAGGATTGGTTAGGGTTAGGGTTAGGGTTAGGGTTAGGGTTAGCTTTTTTTTCTACATGCTTTCTTATTACTGATATTCCTGATCAACTTTCTTGATAAAATTGTCTCTAGGATTGGTTAGGGTTAGGGTTAGGGTTAGGGTTAGGGTTAGCATTTTTTTCTACATGCTTTCTTATTACTGATATTCCTGATCAACTTTCTTGATAAAATTGTCTCTAGGATTGGTTTGGGTTAGGGTTAGGGTTAGGGTTAGCTTTTTTTTCTACATGCTTTCTTATTACTGATATTCCTGATCAACTTTCTTGATAAAATTGTCTCTAGGATTGGTTAGGGTTAGGGTTAGGGTTAGGGTTAGCTTTTTTTTCTACATGCTTTCTTATTACTGATATTCCTGATCAACTTTCTTGATAAAATTGTCTCTAGGATTGGTTAGGATTATGGTTAGGGTTAGGGTTAGGGTTAGCTTTTTTTTCTACATGCTTTATTATTACTGATATTCCTGATCAACTTTCTTGATAAAATTGTCTCTAGGATTGGTTAGGGTTAGGGTTAGGGTTAGGGTTAGGGTTAGGGTTAGCTTTTTTTCTACATGCTTTCTTATTACTGATATTCCTGATCAACTTTCTTGATAAAATTGTCTCTAGGATTGGTTAGGGTTAGGGTTATGGTTAGGGTTAGCTTTTTTTTCTACATGCTTTCTTATTACTGATATTCCTGATCAACTTTCTTGATAAAATTGTCTCTAGGATTGGTTTGGGTTAGGGTTAGGGTTAGGGTTAGGGTTAGCTTTTTTTTCTACATGCTTTCTTATTACTGATATTCCTGATCAACTTTCTTGATAAAATTGTCTCTAGGATTGGTTTGGGTTAGGGTTAGGGTTAGGGTTAGGGTTAGCTTTTTTTTCTACATGCTTTCTTATTACTGATATTCCTGATCAACTTTCTTGATAAAATTGTCTCTAGGATTGGTTTGGGTTAGGGTTAGGGTTAGGGTTAGGGTTAGCTTTTTTTTCTACATGCTTTCTTATTACTGATATTCCTGATCAACTTTCTTGATAAAATTGTCTCTAGGATTGGTTAGGGTTAGGGTTAGGGTTAGGGTTAGGGTTAGCTTTTTTTTCTACATGCTTTCTTATTACTGATATTCCTGATCAACTTTCTTGATAAAATTGTCTCTAGGATTGGTTAGGGTTAGGGTTAGGGTTAGGGTTAGGGTTAGCTTTTTTTTCTACATGCTTTCTTATTACTGATATTCCTGATCAACTTTCTTGATAAAATTGTCTCTAGGATTGGTTAGGGTTAGGGTTAGGGTTAGGGTTAGGGTTAGCATTTTTTTCTACATGCTTTCTTATTACTGATATTCCTGATCAACTTTCTTGATAAAATTGTCTCTTGGATTGGTTTGGGTTAGGGTTAGGGTTAGGGTTAGCTTTTTTTTCTACATGCTTTCTTATTACTGATATTCCTGATCAACTTTCTTGATAAAATTGTCTCTAGGATTGGTTAGGGTTAGGGTTAGGGTTAGGGTTAGCTTTTTTTTCTACATGCTTTCTTATTACTGATATTCCTGATCAACTTTCTTGATAAAATTGTCTCTAGGATTGGTTAGGATTATGGTTAGGGTTAGGGTTAGGGTTAGCTTTTTTTTCTACATGCTTTATTATTACTGATATTCCTGATCAACTTTCTTGATAAAATTGTCTCTAGGATTGGTTAGGGTTAGGGTTAGGGTTAGGGTTAGGGTTAGCATTTTTTTCTACATGCTTTCTTATTACTGATATTCCTGATCAACTTTCTTGATAAAATTGTCTCTAGGATTGGTTTGGGTTAGGGTTAGGGTTAGGGTTAGCTTTTTTTTCTACATGCTTTCTTATTACTGATATTCCTGATCAACTTTCTTGATAAAATTGTCTCTAGGATTGGTTAGGGTTAGGGTTAGGGTTAGGGTTAGCTTTTTTTTCTACATGATTTATTATTACTGATATTCCTGATCAACTTTCTTGATAAAATTGTCTCTAGGATTGATTAGGATTATGGTTAGGGTTAGGGTTAGGGTTAGCTTTTTTTTGTACATGCTCTATTATTACTGATATTCCTGATCAACTTTCTTTATAAAATTGTCTCTAGGATTGGTTAGGGTTAGGGTTAGGGTTAGGGTTAGCTTTTTTTTCTACATGCTTTATTATTACTGATATTCCTGATCAACTTTCTTGATAAAATTGTCTCTAGGATTGGTTAGGGTTAGGGTTAGGGTTAGGGTTAGCTTTTTTTTCTACATGCTTTCTTATTACTGATATTCCTGATCAACTTTCTTGATAAAATTGTCTCTAGGATTGGTTAGGGTTAGGGTTAGGGTTAGGGTTAGCTTTTTTTTTGTACATGCTTTCTTATTACTGATATTCCTGATCAACTTTCTTGATAAAATTGTCTCTAGGATTGGTTAGGATTATGGTTAGGGTTAGGGTTAGGGTTAGCTTTTTTTTCTACATGATTTATTATTACTGATATTCCTGATCAACTTTCTTGATAAAATTGTCTCTAGGATTGGTTAGGGTTAGGGTTAGGGTTAGCTTTTTTTTCTACATGCTTTCTTATTACTGATATTCCTGATCAACTTTCTTGATAAAATTGTCTCTAGGATTGGTTAGGATTATGGTGAGGGTTAGGGTTAGGGTTAGGGTTAGGGTTAGCTTTTTTTTCTACATGATGTATTATTACTGATATTCCTGATCAACTTTCTTGATAAAATTGTCTCTAGGATTGGTTAGGGTTAGGGTTAGGGTTAGCTTTTTTTTCTACATGCTTTCTTATTACTGATATTCCTGATCAACTTTCTTGATAAAATTGTCTCTAGGATTGGTTAGGATTATGGTTAGGGTTAGGGTTAGGGTTAGCTTTTTTTTCTACATGATTTATTATTACTGATATTCCTGATCAACTTTCTTGATAAAATTGTCTCTAGGATTGGTTAGGGTTAGGGTTAGGGTTAGCTTTTTTTTCTACATGCTTTCTTATTACTGATATTCCTGATCAACTTTCTTGATAAAATTGTCTCTAGGATTGGTTAGGGTTAGGGTTAGGGTTAGGGTTAGGGTTAGCTTTTTTTTCTACATGCTTTCTTATTACTGATATTCCTGATCAACTTTCTTGATAAAATTGTCTCTAGGATTGGTTAGGGTTAGGGTTAGGGTTAGGGTTAGCTTTTTTTTCTACATGCTTTCTTATTACTGATATTCCTGATCAACTTTCTTGATAAAATTGTCTCTAGGATTGGTTATGGTGAGGGTTAGGGTTAGGGTTAGGGTTAGCTTTTTTTTCTACATGCTTTCTTATTACTGATATTCCTGATCAACTTTCTTGATAAAATTGTCTCTAGGATTGGTTAGGGTTAGGGTTAGGGTTAGCTTTTTTTTCTACATGCTTTCTTATTACTGATATTCCTGATCAACTTTCTTGATAAAATTGTCTCTAGGATTGGTTAGGGTTAGGGTTAGGGTTAGGGTTAGCTTTTTTTTCTACATGCTTTCTTATTACTGATATTCCTGATCAACTTTCTTGATAAAATTGTCTCTAGGATTGGTTAGGATTATGGTGAGGGTTAGGGTTAGGGTTAGCTTTTTTTTCTACATGATTTATTATTACTGATATTCCTGATCAACTTTCTTGATAAAATTGTCTCTAGGATTGGTTAGGGTTAGGGTTAGGGTTAGCTTTTTTTTCTACATGCTTTCTTATTACTGATATTCCTGATCAACTTTCTTGATAAAATTGTCTCTAGGATTGGTTAGGGTTAGGGTTAGGGTTAGGGTTAGGGTTAGCTTTTTTTTCTACATGCTTTCTTATTACTGATATTCCTGATCAACTTTCTTGATAAAATTGTCTCTAGGATTGGTTAGGGTTAGGGTTAGGGTTAGGGTTAGCTTTTTTTTCTACATGCTTTCTTATTACTGATATTCCTGATCAACTTTCTTGATAAAATTGTCTCTAGGATTGGTTATGGTGAGGGTTAGGGTTAGGGTTAGGGTTAGCTTTTTTTTCTACATGCTTTCTTATTACTGATATTCCTGATCAACTTTCTTGATAAAATTGTCTCTAGGATTGGTTAGGGTTAGGGTTAGGGTTAGGGTTAGGGTTAGGGTTAGCTTTTTTTTCTACATGCTTTCTTATTACTGATATTCCTGATCAACTTTCTTGATAAAATTGTCTCTAGGATTGGTTAGGATTATGGTTAGGGTTAGGGTTAGGGTTAGCTTTTTTTTCTACATGATTTATTATTACTGATATTCCTGATCAACTTTCTTGATAAAATTGTCTCTAGGATTGGTTAGGGTTAGGGTTAGGGTTAGGGTTAGGGTTAGCTTTTTTTTCTACATGCTTTCTTATTACTGATATTCCTGATCAACTTTCTTGATAAAATTGTCTCTAGGATTGGTTAGGATTATGGTTAGGGTTAGGGTTAGGGTTAGCTTTTTTTTCTACATGCTTTATTTTTTACTGATATTCCTGATCAACTTTCTTGATAAAATTGTCTCTAGGATTGGTTAGGGTTAGGGTTAGGGTTAGGGTTAGGGTTAGCTTTTTTTTCTACATGCTTTCTTATTACTGATATTCCTGATCAACTTTCTTGATAAAATTGTCTCTAGGATTGGTTAGGGTTAGGGTTAGTGTTAGGGTTAGGGTTAGCTTTTTTTGTACATGCTTTCTTATTACTGATATTCCTGATCAACTTTCTTGATAAAATTGTCTCTAGGATTGGTTAGGGTTAGGGTTAGGGTTAGGGTTAGCTTTTTTTTGCTACATGCTTTATTATTACTGATATTCCTGATCAACTTTCTTGATAAAATTGTCTCTAGGATTGGTTAGGGTTAGGGTTAGGGTTAGGGTTAGCTTTTTTTTGCTACATGCTTTATTATTACTGATATTCCTGATCAACTTTCTTGATAAAATTGTCTCTAGGATTGGTTAGGGTTAGGGTTAGTGTTAGGGTTAGGGTTAGCTTTTTTTGTACATGCTTTCTTATTACTGATATTCCTGATCAACTTTCTTGATAAAATTGTCTCTAGGATTGGTTAGGGTTAGGGTTAGTGTTAGGGTTAGGGTTAGCTTTTTTTGTACATGCTTTCTTATTACTGATATTCCTGATCAACTTTCTTGAAAAAATTGTCTCTAGGATTGGTTAGGGTTAGGGTTAGGGTTAGGGTTAGCTTTTTTTTGCTACATGCTTTATTATTACTGATATTCCTGATCAACTTTCTTGATAAAATTGTCTCTAGGATTGGTTAGGGTTAGGGTTAGTGTTAGGGTTAGGGTTAGCTTTTTTTGTACATGCTTTCTTATTACTGATATTCCTGATCAACTTTCTTGATAAAATTGTCTCTAGGATTGGTTAGGGTTAGGGTTAGGGTTAGGGTTAGCTTTTTTTTGCTACATGCTTTATTATTACTGATATTCCTGATCAACTTTCTTGATAAAATTGTCTCTAGGATTGGTGAGGGTTAGGGTGAGGGTTTGGGTTAGCTTTTTTTTGCTACATGCTTTATTATTACTGATATTCCTGATCAACTTTCTTGATAAAATTGTCTCTAGGATTGGTTAGGGTTAGGGTTAGTGTTAGGGTTAGGGTTAGCTTTTTTTGTACATGCTTTCTTATTACTGATATTCCTGATCAACTTTCTTGATAAAATTGTCTCTAGGATTGGTTAGGGTTAGGGTTAGTGTTAGGGTTAGGGTTAGCTTTTTTTGTACATGCTTTCTTATTACTGATATTCCTGATCAACTTTCTTGATAAAATTGTCTCTAGGATTGGTTAGGGTTAGGGTTAGGGTTAGGGTTAGGGTTAGCTTTTTTTGTTCATGCTTTCTTATTACTGATATTCC
Source organism: Euprymna scolopes (assembly GCF_053919585.1). Classification (NCBI taxonomy): domain Eukaryota; kingdom Metazoa; phylum Mollusca; class Cephalopoda; order Sepiida; family Sepiolidae; genus Euprymna; species Euprymna scolopes. The sequence continues at coordinate 128,782,190 of NC_136527.1, read as the reverse complement.
TGATCAACTTTCTTGATAAAATTGTCTCTAGGATTGGTTAGGGTTAGGGTTAGGGTTAGGGTTAGCTTTTTTTTCTACATGATTTATTATTACTGATATTCCTGATCAACTTTCTTGATAAAATTGTCTCTAGGAGTGGTTAGGGTTAGGGTTAGTGTTAGGGTTAGGGTTAGCTTTTTTTCTACATGCTTTATTATTACTGATATTCCTGATCAACTTTCTTGATAAAATTGTCTCTAGGATTGGTTAGGGTAAGGGTTAGGGTTAGGGTTAGCTTTTTTTTCTACATGATTTATTATTACTGATATTCCTGATCAACTTTCTTGATAAAATTGTCTCTAGGATTGGTTAGGGTTAGGGTTAGGGTTAGGGTTAGCTTTTTTTTCTACATGCTTTCTTATTACTGATATTCCTGATCAACTTTCTTGATAAAATTGTCTCTAGGATTGGTTAGGGTTAGGGTTAGGGTTAGGGTTAGCTTTTTTTTGCTACATGCTTTATTATTACTGATATTCCTGATCAACTTTCTTGATAAAATTGTCTCTAGGATTGGTTAGGGTTAGGGTTAGGGTTAGGGTTAGCTTTTTTTTCTACATGCTTTCTTATTACTGATATTCCTGATCAACTTTCTTGATAAAATTGTCTCTAGGATTGGTTAGGGTTAGGGTTAGTGTTAGGGTTAGCTTTTTTTTGCTACATGCTTTATTATTACTGATATTCCTGATCAACTTTCTTGATAAAATTGTCTCTAGGATTGGTTAGGGTTAGGGTTAGGGTTAGGGTTAGCTTTTTTTTGCTACATGCTTTATTATTACTGATATTCCTGATCAACTTTCTTGATAAAATTGTCTCTAGGATTGGTTAGGGTTAGGGTTAGTGTTAGGGTTAGCTTTTTTTTGCTACATGCTTTCTTATTACTGATATTCCTGATCAACTTTCTTGATAAAATTGTCTCTAGGATTGGTTAGGGTTAGGGTTAGGGTTAGGGTTAGCTTTTTTTTGCTACATGCTTTATTATTACTGATATTCCTGATCAACTTTCTTGATAAAATTGTCTCTAGGATTGGTTAGGGTTAGGGTTAGTGTTAGGGTTCGCTTTTTTTTGCTACATTCTTTCTTATTACTGATATTCCTGATCAACTTTCTTGATAAAATTGTCTCTAGGATTGGTTAGGGTTAGGGTTAGGGTTAGGGTTAGCTTTTTTTGTACATGCTTTATTATTACTGATATTCCTGATCAACTTTCTTGATAAAATTGTCTCTAGGATTGGTTAGGGTTAGGGTTAGGGTTAGGGTTAGCTTTTTTTGTACATGCTTTCTTATTACTGATATTCCTGATCAACTTTCTTGATAAAATTGTCTCTAGGATTGGTTAGGGTTAGGGTTAGTGTTAGGGTTAGGGTTAGCTTTTTTTGTACATGATTTATTATTACTGATATTCCTGATCAACTTTCTTGATAAAATTGTCTCTAGGATTGGTTAGGGTTAGGGTTAGGGTTAGGGTTAGGGTTAGCTTTTTTTTCTACATGATTTATTATTACTGATGATCCTGATTAACTTTCTTGATAAAATTGTCTCTAGGATTGATTAGGGTTATGGTTAGGGTTAGGGTTAGCTTTTTTTTCTACATGATTTATTATTACTGATATTCCTGATCAACTTTCTTGATAAAATTGTCTCTAGGATTGATTAGGGTTATGGTTAGGGTTAGGGTTAGGGTTAGCTTTTTTTTCTACATGCTTTATTATTACTGATATTCCTGATCAACTTTCTTGATAAAATTGTCTCTAGGATTGGTTAGGGTTAGGGTTAGGGTTAGGGTTAGGGTTAGCTTTTTTTTCTACATGATTTATTATTACTGATATTCCTGATCAACTTTCTTGATAAAATTGTCTCTAGGATTGATTAGGGTTATGGTTAGGGTTAGGGTTAGGGTTAGCTTTTTTTTCTACATGATTTATTATTACTGATATTCCTGATCAACTTTCTTGATAAAATTGTCTCTAGGATTGGTTAGGGTTAGGGTTAGGGTTAGGGTTAGGGTTAGCTTTTTTTTCTACATGCTTTATTATTACTGATATTCCTGATCAACTTTCTTGATAAAATTGTCTCTAGGATTGATTAGGGTTAGGGTTAGGGTTAGGGTTAGCTTTTTTTTCTACATGATTTATTATTACTGATGATCCTGATTAACTTTCTTGATAAAATTGTCTCTAGGATTGGTTAGGGTTAGGGTTAGGGTTAGGGTTAGCTTTTTTTTCTACATGATTTATTATTACTGATGATCCTGATTAACTTTCTTGATAAAATTGTCTCTAGGATTGGTTAGGGTTAGGGTTAGTGTTAGGGTTCGCTTTTTTTTGCTACATTCTTTCTTATTACTGATATTCCTGATCAACTTTCTTGATAAAATTGTCTCTAGGATTGGTTAGGGTTAGGGTTAGGGTTAGGGTTAGCTTTTTTTGTACATGCTTTATTATTACTGATATTCCTGATCAACTTTCTTGATAAAATTGTCTCTAGGATTGGTTAGGGTTAGGGTTAGGGTTAGGGTTAGCTTTTTTTGTACATGCTTTCTTATTACTGATATTCCTGATCAACTTTCTTGATAAAATTGTCTCTAGGATTGGTTAGGGTTAGGGTTAGTGTTAGGGTTAGGGTTAGCTTTTTTTGTACATGATTTATTATTACTGATATTCCTGATCAACTTTCTTGATAAAATTGTCTCTAGGATTGGTTAGGGTTAGGGTTAGGGTTAGGGTTAGGGTTAGCTTTTTTTTCTACATGCTTTATTATTACTGATATTCCTGATCAACTTTCTTGATAAAATTGTCTCTAGGATTGATTAGGGTTAGGGTTAGGGTTAGGGTTAGCTTTTTTTTCTACATGATTTATTATTACTGATGATCCTGATTAACTTTCTTGATAAAATTGTCTCTAGGATTGATTAGGGTTAGGGTTAGGGTTAGGGTTAGCTTTTTTTTCTACATGATTTATTATTACTGATGATCCTGATTAACTTTCTTGATAAAATTGTCTCTAGGATTGATTAGGGTTAGGGTTAGGGTTAGGGTTAGGGTTAGCTTTTTTTTCTACATGATTTATTATTACTGATATTCCTGATTAACTTTCTTGATAAAATTGTCTCTAGGATTGATTAGGGTTAGGGTTAGGGTTAGGGTTAGCTTTTTTTTCTACATGATTTATTATTACTGATATTCCTGATTAACTTTCTTGATAAAATTGTCTCTAGGATTGATTAGGGTTAGGGTTAGGGTTAGGGTTAGCTTTTTTTTCTACATGATTTATTATTACTGATATTCCTGATTAACTTTCTTGATAAAATTGTCTCTAGGATTGATTAGGGTTAGGGTTAGGGTTAGGGTTAGCTTTTTTTTCTACATGATTTATTATTACTGATATTCCTGATTAACTTTCTTGATAAAATTGTCTCTAGGATTGATTAGGGTTAGGGTTAGGGTTAGGGTTAGCTTTTTTTTCTACATGATTTATTATTACTGATGATCCTGATTAACTTTCTTGATAAAATTGTCTCTAGGATTGATTAGGGTTAGGGTTAGGGTTAGGGTTAGGGTTAGCTTTTTTTTCTACATGATTTATTATTACTGATGATCCTGATTAACTTTCTTGATAAAATTGTCTCTAGGATTGATTAGGGTTAGGGTTAGGGTTAGGGTTAGGGTTAGCTTTTTTTTCTACATGATTTATTATTACTGATATTCCTGATTAACTTTCTTGATAAAATTGTCTCTAGGATTGATTAGGGTTAGGGTTAGGGTTAGGGTTAGCTTTTTTTTCTACATGATTTATTATTACTGATATTCCTGATTAACTTTCTTGATAAAATTGTCTCTAGGATTGATTAGGGTTAGGGTTAGGGTTAGGGTTAGCTTTTTTTTCTACATGATTTATTATTACTGATATTCCTGATTAACTTTCTTGATAAAATTGTCTCTAGGATTGATTAGGGTTAGGGTTAGGGTTAGGGTTAGCTTTTTTTTCTACATGATTTATTATTACTGATGATCCTGATTAACTTTCTTGATAAAATTGTCTCTAGGATTGATTAGGGTTAGGGTTAGGGTTAGGGTTAGGGTTAGCTTTTTTTTCTACATGATTTATTATTACTGATGATCCTGATTAACTTTCTTGATAAAATTGTCTCTAGGATTGATTAGGGTTAGGGTTAGGGTTAGGGTTAGGGTTAGCTTTTTTTTCTACATGATTTATTATTACTGATATTCCTGATTAACTTTCTTGATAAAATTGTCTCTAGGATTGATTAGGGTTAGGGTTAGGGTTAGGGTTAGCTTTTTTTTCTACATGATTTATTATTACTGATATTCCTGATTAACTTTCTTGATAAAATTGTCTCTAGGATTGATTAGGGTTAGGGTTAGGGTTAGGGTTAGCTTTTTTTTCTACATGATTTATTATTACTGATATTCCTGATTAACTTTCTTGATAAAATTGTCTCTAGGATTGATTAGGGTTAGGGTTAGGGTTAGGGTTAGCTTTTTTTTCTACATGATTTATTATTACTGATGATCCTGATTAACTTTCTTGATAAAATTGTCTCTAGGATTGATTAGGGTTAGGGTTAGGGTTAGGGTTAGGGTTAGCTTTTTTTTCTACATGATTTATTATTACTGATATTCCTGATTAACTTTCTTGATAAAATTGTCTCTAGGATTGATTAGGGTTAGGGTTAGGGTTAGGGTTAGCTTTTTTTTCTACATGATTTATTATTACTGATATTCCTGATTAACTTTCTTGATAAAATTGTCTCTAGGATTGATTAGGGTTAGGGTTAGGGTTAGGGTTAGCTTTTTTTTCTACATGATTTATTATTACTGATATTCCTGATTAACTTTCTTGATAAAATTGTCTCTAGGATTGATTAGGGTTAGGGTTAGGGTTAGGGTTAGCTTTTTTTTCTACATGATTTATTATTACTGATGATCCTGATTAACTTTCTTGATAAAATTGTCTCTAGGATTGATTAGGGTTAGGGTTAGGGTTAGGGTTAGCTTTTTTTTCTACATGATTTATTATTACTGATATTCCTGATCAACTTTCTTGATAAAATTGTCTCTAGGATTGATTAGGGTTATGGTTAGGGTTAGGGTTAGCTTTTTTTTCTACATGATTTATTATTACTGATATTCCTGATCAACTTTCTTGATAAAATTGTCTCTAGGATTGATTAGGGTTAGGGTTAGGGTTAGGGTTAGCTTTTTTTTCTACATGATTTATTATTACTGATATTCCTGATTAACTTTCTTGATAAAATTGTCTCTAGGATTGATTAGGGTTAGGGTTAGGGTTAGGGTTAGCTTTTTTTTCTACATGATTTATTATTACTGATGATCCTGATTAACTTTCTTGATAAAATTGTCTCTAGGATTGATTAGGGTTAGGGTTAGGGTTAGGGTTAGGGTTAGCTTTTTTTTCTACATGATTTATTATTACTGATGATCCTGATTAACTTTCTTGATAAAATTGTCTCTAGGATTGATTAGGGTTAGGGTTAGGGTTAGGGTTAGCTTTTTTTTCTACATGATTTATTATTACTGATATTCCTGATCAACTTTCTTGATAAAATTGTCTCTAGGATTGATTAGGGTTATGGTTAGGGTTAGGGTTAGGGTTAGGGTTAGCTTTTTTTTCTACATGATTTATTATTACTGATGATCCTGATTAACTTTCTTGATAAAATTGTCTCTAGGATTGATTAGGGTTATGGTTAGGGTTAGGGTTAGGGTTAGCTTTTTTTTCTACATGATTTATTATTACTGATGATCCTGATTAACTTTCTTGATAAAATTGTCTCTAGGATTGATTAGGGTTATGGTTAGGGTTAGGGTTAGGGTTAGCTTTTTTTTCTACATGATTTATTATTACTGATATTCCTGATCAACTTTCTTGATAAAATTGTCTCTAGGATTGATTAGGGTTAGGGTTAGGGTTAGGGTTAGGGTTAGCTTTTTTTTCTACATGATTTATTATTACTGATATTCCTGATCAACTTTCTTGATAAAATTGTCTCTAGGATTGATTAGGGTTAGGGTTAGGGTTAGGGTTAGCTTTTTTTTCTACATGATTTATTATTACTGATGATCCTGATTAACTTTCTTGATAAAATTGTCTCTAGGATTGATTATGGTTAGGGTTAGGGTTAGGGTTAGCTTTTTTTTCTACATGATTTATTATTACTGATGATCCTGATTAACTTTCTTGATAAAATTGTCTCTAGGATTGATTAGGGTTAGGGTTAGGGTTAGGGTTAGCTTTTTTTTCTACATGATTTATTATTACTGATATTCCTGATCAACTTTCTTGATAAAATTGTCTCTAGGATTGATTAGGGTTATGGTTAGGGTTAGGGTTAGGGTTAGCTTTTTTTTCTACATGATTTATTATTACTGATGATCCTGATTAACTTTCTTGATAAAATTGTCTCTAGGATTGATTAGGGTTAGGGTTAGGGTTAGGGTTAGGGTTAGCTTTTTTTTCTACATGATTTATTATTACTGATGATCCTGATTAACTTTCTTGATAAAATTGTCTCTAGGATTGATTAGGGTTATGGTTAGGGTTAGGGTTAGGGTTAGCTTTTTTTTCTACATGATTTATTATTACTGATGATCCTGATTAACTTTCTTGATAAAATTGTCTCTAGGATTGATTAGGGTTAGGGTTAGGGTTAGGGTTAGGGTTAGCATTTTTTTCTACATGATTTATTATTACTGATGATCCTGATTAACTTTCTTGATAAAATTGTCTCTAGGATTGGTTAGGGTTAGGGTTAGGGTTAGGGTTAGCTTTTTTTTCTACATGATTTATTATTACTGATGATCCTGATTAACTTTCTTGATAAAATTGTCTCTAGGATTGATTAGGGTTAGGGTTAGGGTTAGGGTTAGCTTTTTTTTCTACATGATTTATTATTACTGATGATCCTGATTAACTTTCTTGATAAAATTGTCTCTAGGATTGATTAGGGTTAGGGTTAGGGTTAGGGTTAGCTTTTTTTTCTACATGATTTATTATTACTGATGATCCTGATTAACTTTCTTGATAAAATTGTCTCTAGGATTGATTAGGGTTATGGTTAGGGTTAGGGTTAGGGTTAGCTTTTTTTTCTACATGATTTATTATTACTGATGATCCTGATTAACTTTCTTGATAAAATTGTCTCTAGGATTGATTAGGGTTAGGGTTAGGGTTAGGGTTAGCTTTTTTTTCTACATGATTTATTATTACTGATGATCCTGATTAACTTTCTTGATAAAATTGTCTCTAGGATTGATTAGGGTTATGGTTAGGGTTAGGGTTAGGGTTAGCTTTTTTTTCTACATGATTTATTATTACTGATGATCCTGATTAACTTTCTTGATAAAATTGTCTCTAGGATTGATTAGGGTTATGGTTAGGGTTAGGGTTAGGGTTAGCTTTTTTTTCTACATGATTTATTATTACTGATATTCCTGATCAACTTTCTTGATAAAATTGTCTCTAGGATTGATTAGGGTTAGGGTTAGGGTTAGGGTTAGGGTTAGCTTTTTTTTCTACATGATTTATTATTACTGATGATCCTGATTAACTTTCTTGATAAAATTGTCTCTAGGATTGGTTAGGGTTAGGGTTAGGGTTAGGGTTAGCTTTTTTTTCTACATGATTTATTATTACTGATGATCCTGATTAACTTTCTTGATAAAATTGTCTCTAGGATTGATTAGGGTTAGGGTTAGGGTTAGGGTTAGCTTTTTTTTCTACATGATTTATTATTACTGATGATCCTGATTAACTTTCTTGATAAAATTGTCTCTAGGATTGATTAGGGTTATGGTTAGGGTTAGGGTTAGGGTTAGCTTTTTTTTCTACATGCTTTATTATTACTGATATTCCTGATCAACTTTCTTGATAAAATTGTCTCTAGGATTGATTAGGATATTGGTGAGGGTTAGGGTTAGCTTTTTTTTCTACATGATTTATTATTACTGATATTCCTGATCAACTTTCTTGATAAAATTGTCTCTAGGATTGGTTAGGATATTGGTGAGGGTTAGGGTTAGGGTTAGCTTTTTTTTCTACATGATTTATTATTACTGATATTCCTGATCAACTTTCTTGATAAAATTGTCTCTAGGATTGATTAGGATATTGGTGAGGGTTAGGGTTAGGGTTAGCTTTTTTTTCTACATGATTTATTATTACTGATATTCCTGATCAACTTTCTTGATAAAATTGTCTCTAGGATTGATTAGGATATTGGTGAGGGTTAGGGTTAGCTTTTTTTTCTACATGCTTTATTATTACTGATATTCCTGATCAACTTTCTTGATAAAATTGTCTCTAGGATTGATTAGGATATTGGTGAGGGTTAGGGTTAGCTTTTTTTTCTACATGATTTATTATTACTGATATTCCTGATCAACTTTCTTGATAAAATTGTCTCTAGGATTGGTTAGGATATTGGTGAGGGTTAGGGTTAGGGTTAGCTTTTTTTTCTACATGATTTATTATTACTGATATTCCTGATCAACTTTCTTGATAAAATTGTCTCTAGGATTGATTAGGATATTGGTGAGGGTTAGGGTTAGGGTTAGCTTTTTTTTCTACATGATTTATTATTACTGATATTCCTGATCAACTTTCTTGATAAAATTGTCTCTAGGATTGATTAGGATATTGGTGAGGGTTAGGGTTAGCTTTTTTTTCTACATGATTTATTATTACTGATATTCCTGATCAACTTTCTTGATAAAATTGTCTCTAGGATTGATTAGGATATTGGTGAGGGTTAGGGTTAGCTTTTTTTTCTACATGATTTATTATTACTGATATTCCTGATCAACTTTCTTGATAAAATTGTCTCTAGGATTGATTAGGATATTGGTGAGGTTTAGGGTTAGGGTTAGCTTTTTTTTCTACATGATTTATTATTACTGATATTCCTGATGAACTTTCTTGATAAAATTGTCTCTAGGATTGATTAGGATATTGGTGAGGGTTAGGGTTAGCTTTTTTTTCTACATGATTTATTATTACTGATATTCCTGATGAACTTTCTTGATAAAATTGTCTCTAGGATTGATTAGGATATTGGTGAGGGTTAGGGTTAGGGTTAGCTTTTTTTTCTACATGATTTATTATTACTGATATTCCTGATGAACTTTCTTGATAAAATTGTCTCTAGGATTGATTAGGATATTGGTGAGGGTTAGGGTTAGGGTTAGCTTTTTTTTCTACATGATTTATTATTACTGATATTCCTGATGAACTTTCTTGATAAAATTGTCTCTAGGATTGATTAGGATATTGGTGAGGGTTAGGGTTAGGGTTAGCTTTTTTTTCTACATGATTTATTATTACTGATATTCCTGATGAACTTTCTTGATAAAATTGTCTCTAGGATTGATTAGGATATTGGTGAGGGTTAGGGTTAGCTTTTTTTTCTACATGATTTATTATTACTGATATTCCTGATCAACTTTCTTGATAAAATTGTCTCTAGGATTGATTAGGATATTGGTGAGGGTTAGGGTTAGGGTTAGCTTTTTTTTCTACATGATTTATTATTACTGATATTCCTGATGAACTTTCTTGATAAAATTGTCTCTAGGATTGATTAGGATATTGGTGAGGGTTAGGGTTAGCTTTTTTTTCTACATGATTTATTATTACTGATATTCCTGATCAACTTTCTTGATAAAATTGTCTCTAGGATTGATTAGGATATTGGTGAGGGTTAGGGTTAGGGTTAGCTTTTTTTTCTACATGATTTATTATTACTGATATTCCTGATGAACTTTCTTGATAAAATTGTCTCTAGGATTGATTAGGATATTGGTGAGGGTTAGGGTTAGGGTTAGCTTTTTTTTCTACATGATTTATTATTACTGATATTCCTGATGAACTTTCTTGATAAAATTGTCTCTAGGATTGATTAGGATATTGGTGAGGGTTAGGGTTAGCTTTTTTTTCTACATGATTTATTATTACTGATATTCCTGATGAACTTTCTTGATAAAATTGTCTCTAGGATTGATTAGGATATTGGTGAGGGTTAGGGTTAGGGTTAGCTTTTTTTTCTACATGATTTATTATTACTGATATTCCTGATGAACTTTCTTGATAAAATTGTCTCTAGGATTGATTAGGATATTGGTGAGGGTTAGGGTTAGCTTTTTTTTCTACATGATTTATTATTACTGATATTCCTGATCAACTTTCTTGATAAAATTGTCTCTAGGATTGATTAGGATATTGGTGAGGGTTAGGGTTAGGGTTAGCTTTTTTTTCTACATGATTTATTATTACTGATATTCCTGATGAACTTTCTTGATAAAATTGTCTCTAGGATTGATTAGGATATTGGTGAGGGTTAGGGTTAGCTTTTTTTTCTACATGATTTATTATTACTGATATTCCTGATCAACTTTCTTGATAAAATTGTCTCTAGGATTGATTAGGATATTGGTGAGGTTTAGGGTTAGGGTTAGCTTTTTTTTCTACATGATTTATTATTACTGATATTCCTGATGAACTTTCTTGATAAAATTGTCTCTAGGATTGATTAGGATATTGGTGAGGGTTAGGGTTAGCTTTTTTTTCTACATGATTTATTATTACTGATATTCCTGATGAACTTTCTTGATAAAATTGTCTCTAGGATTGATTAGGATATTGGTGAGGGTTAGGGTTAGGGTTAGCTTTTTTTTCTACATGATTTATTATTACTGATATTCCTGATGAACTTTCTTGATAAAATTGTCTCTAGGATTGATTAGGATATTGGTGAGGGTTAGGGTTAGGGTTAGCTTTTTTTTCTACATGATTTATTATTACTGATATTCCTGATGAACTTTCTTGATAAAATTGTCTCTAGGATTGATTAGGATATTGGTGAGGGTTAGGGTTAGGGTTAGCTTTTTTTTCTACATGATTTATTATTACTGATATTCCTGATGAACTTTCTTGATAAAATTGTCTCTAGGATTGATTAGGATATTGGTGAGGGTTAGGGTTAGCTTTTTTTTCTACATGATTTATTATTACTGATATTCCTGATGAACTTTCTTGATAAAATTGTCTCTAGGATTGATTAGGATATTGGTGAGGGTTAGGGTTAGGGTTAGCTTTTTTTTCTACATGATTTATTATTACTGATATTCCTGATGAACTTTCTTGATAAAATTGTCTCTAGGATTGATTAGGATATTGGTGAGGGTTAGGGTTAGGGTTAGCTTTTTTTTCTACATGATTTATTATTACTGATATTCCTGATGAACTTTCTTGATAAAATTGTCTCTAGGATTGATTAGGATATTGGTGAGGGTTAGGGTTAGGGTTAGCTTTTTTTTCTACATGATTTATTATTACTGATATTCCTGATGAACTTTCTTGATAAAATTGTCTCTAGGATTGATTAGGATATTGGTGAGGGTTAGGGTTAGCTTTTTTTTCTACATGATTTATTATTACTGATATTCCTGATCAACTTTCTTGATAAAATTGTCTCTAGGATTGATTAGGATATTGGTGAGGGTTAGGGTTAGCTTTTTTTTCTACATGATTTATTATTACTGATATTCCTGATCAACTTTCTTGATAAAATTGTCTCTAGGATTGATTAGGATATTGGTGAGGGTTAGGGTTAGCTTTTTTTTCTACATGATTTATTATTACTGATATTCCTGATCAACTTTCTTGATAAAATTGTCTCTAGGATTGATTAGGATATTGGTGAGGGTTAGGGTTAGGGTTAGCTTTTTTTTCTACATGATTTATTATTACTGATATTCCTGATCAACTTTCTTGATAAAATTGTCTCTAGGATTGATTAGGATATTGGTGAGGGTTAGGGTTAGGGTTAGCTTTTTTTTCTACATGATTTATTATTACTGATATTCCTGATGAACTTTCTTGATAAAATTGTCTCTAGGATTGATTAGGATATTGGTGAGGGTTAGGGTTAGCTTTTTTTTCTACATGATTTATTATTACTGATATTCCTGATCAACTTTCTTGATAAAATTGTCTCTAGGATTGATTAGGATATTGGTGAGGGTTAGGGTTAGCTTTTTTTTCTACATGATTTATTATTACTGATATTCCTGATCAACTTTCTTGATAAAATTGTCTCTAGGATTGATTAGGATATTGGTGAGGGTTAGGGTTAGCTTTTTTTTCTACATGATTTATTATTACTGATATTCCTGATCAACTTTCTTGATAAAATTGTCTCTAGGATTGATTAGGATATTGGTGAGGGTTAGGGTTAGCTTTTTTTTCTACATGATTTATTATTACTGATATTCCTGATCAACTTTCTTGATAAAATTGTCTCTAGGATTGATTAGGATATTGGTGAGGGTTAGGGTTAGCTTTTTTTTCTACATGATTTATTATTACTGATATTCCTGATCAACTTTCTTGATAAAATTGTCTCTAGGATTGATTAGGATATTGGTGAGGGTTAGGGTTAGGGTTAGCTTTTTTTTCTACATGATTTATTATTACTGATATTCCTGATGAACTTTCTTGATAAAATTGTCTCTAGGATTGATTAGGATATTGGTGAGGGTTAGGGTTAGCTTTTTTTTCTACATGATTTATTATTACTGATATTCCTGATGAACTTTCTTGATAAAATTGTCTCTAGGATTGATTAGGATATTGGTGAGGTTTAGGGTTAGGGTTAGCTTTTTTTTCTACATGATTTATTATTACTGATATTCCTGATCAACTTTCTTGATAAAATTGTCTCTAGGATTGATTAGGATATTGGTGAGGGTTAGGGTTAGGGTTAGCTTTTTTTTCTACATGATTTATTATTACTGATATTCCTGATGAACTTTCTTGATAAAATTGTCTCTAGGATTGATTAGGATATTGGTGAGGGTTAGGGTTAGCTTTTTTTTCTACATGATTTATTATTACTGATATTCCTGATCAACTTTCTTGATAAAATTGTCTCTAGGATTGATTAGGATATTGGTGAGGGTTAGGGTTAGCTTTTTTTTCTACATGATTTATTATTACTGATATTCCTGATCAACTTTCTTGATAAAATTGTCTCTAGGATTGATTAGGATATTGGTGAGGGTTAGGGTTAGCTTTTTTTTCTACATGATTTATTATTACTGATATTCCTGATCAACTTTCTTGATAAAATTGTCTCTAGGATTGATTAGGATATTGGTGAGGTTTAGGGTTAGGGTTAGCTTTTTTTTCTACATGATTTATTATTACTGATATTCCTGATCAACTTTCTTGATAAAATTGTCTCTAGGATTGATTAGGATATTGGTGAGGGTTAGGGTTAGGGTTAGCTTTTTTTTCTACATGATTTATTATTACTGATATTCCTGATGAACTTTCTTGATAAAATTGTCTCTAGGATTGATTAGGATATTGGTGAGGGTTAGGGTTAGGGTTAGCTTTTTTTTCTACATGATTTATTATTACTGATATTCCTGATCAACTTTCTTGATAAAATTGTCTCTAGGATTGATTAGGATATTGGTGAGGGTTAGGGTTAGCTTTTTTTTCTACATGATTTATTATTACTGATATTCCTGATGAACTTTCTTGATAAAATTGTCTCTAGGATTGATTAGGATATTGGTGAGGGTTAGGGTTAGCTTTTTTTTCTACATGATTTATTATTACTGATATTCCTGATCAACTTTCTTGATAAAATTGTCTCTAGGATTGATTAGGATATTGGTGAGGGTTAGGGTTAGCTTTTTTTTCTACATGATTTATTATTACTGATATTCCTGATCAACTTTCTTGATAAAATTGTCTCTAGGATTGATTAGGATATTGGTGAGGTTTAGGGTTAGGGTTAGCTTTTTTTTCTACATGATTTATTATTACTGATATTCCTGATCAACTTTCTTGATAAAATTGTCTCTAGGATTGATTAGGATATTGGTGAGGGTTAGGGTTAGGGTTAGCTTTTTTTTCTACATGATTTATTATTACTGATATTCCTGATGAACTTTCTTGATAAAATTGTCTCTAGGATTGATTAGGATATTGGTGAGGGTTAGGGTTAGGGTTAGCTTTTTTTTCTACATGATTTATTATTACTGATATTCCTGATGAACTTTCTTGATAAAATTGTCTCTAGGATTGATTAGGATATTGGTGAGGGTTAGGGTTAGCTTTTTTTTCTACATGATTTATTATTACTGATATTCCTGATCAACTTTCTTGATAAAATTGTCTCTAGGATTGATTAGGATATTGGTGAGGGTTAGGGTTAGCTTTTTTTTCTACATGATTTATTATTACTGATATTCCTGATCAACTTTCTTGATAAAATTGTCTCTAGGATTGATTAGGATTATGGTGAGGTTTAGGGTTAGCTTTTTTTTCTACATGATTTATTATTACTGATATTCCTGATCAACTTTCTTGATAAAATTGTCTCTAGGATTGATTAGGATATTGGTGAGGTTTAGGGTTAGCTTTTTTTTCTACATGATTTATTATTACTGATATTCCTGATGAACTTTCTTGATAAAATTGTCTCTAGGATTGATTAGGATATTGGTGAGGTTTAGGGTTAGCTTTTTTTTCTACATGATTTATTATTACTGATATTCCTGATGAACTTTCTTGATAAAATTGTCTCTAGGATTGATTAGGATTATGGTGAGGGTTAGGGTTAGCTTTTTTTTCTACATGATTTATTATTACTGATATTCCTGATCAACTTTCTTGATAAAATTGTCTCTAGGATTGATTAGGATTATGATTAGGGTTAGGGTTAGCTTTTTTTTCTACATGATTTATTATTACTGATATTCCTGATCAACTTTCTTGATAAAATTGTCTCTAGGATTGATTAGGATTATGGTGAGGTTTAGGGTTAGCTTTTTTTTCTACATGATTTATTATTACTGATATTCCTGATCAACTTTCTTGATAAAATTGTCTCTAGGATTGATTAGGATTATGGTGAGGTTTAGGGTTAGCTTTTTTTTCTACATGATTTATTATTACTGATATTCCTGATCAACTTTCTTGATAAAATTGTCTCTAGGATTGATTAGGATTATGGTGAGGTTTAGGGTTAGCTTTTTTTTCTACATGATTTATTATTACTGATATTCCTGATCAACTTTCTTGATAAAATTGTCTCTAGGATTGATTAGGATTATGGTGAGGTTTAGGGTTAGCTTTTTTTTCTACATGATTTATTATTACTGATATTCCTGATCAACTTTCTTGATAAAATTGTCTCTAGGATTGATTAGGATTATGGTGAGGTTTAGGGTTAGCTTTTTTTTCTACATGATTTATTATTACTGATATTCCTGATCAACTTTCTTGATAAAATTGTCTCTAGGATTGATTAGGATTATGATTAGGGTTAGGGTTAGCTTTTTTTTCTACATGATTTATTATTACTGATATTCCTGATCAACTTTCTTGATAAAATTGTCTCTAGGATTGATTAGGATTATGATTAGGGTTAGGGTTAGCTTTTTTTTCTACATGATTTATTATTACTGATATTCCTGATCAACTTTCTTGATAAAATTGTCTCTAGGATTGATTAGGATTATGGTGAGGTTTAGGGTTAGCTTTTTTTTCTACATGATTTATTATTACTGATATTCCTGATCAACTTTCTTGATAAAATTGTCTCTAGGATTGATTAGGATTATGGTGAGGTTTAGGGTTAGCTTTTTTTTCTACATGATTTATTATTACTGATATTCCTGATCAACTTTCTTGATAAAATTGTCTCTAGGATTGATTAGGATTATGGTGAGGTTTAGGGTTAGCTTTTTTTTCTACATGATTTATTATTACTGATATTCCTGATCAACTTTCTTGATAAAATTGTCTCTAGGATTGATTAGGATTATGGTGAGGTTTAGGGTTAGCTTTTTTTTCTACATGATTTATTATTACTGATATTCCTGATCAACTTTCTTGATAAAATTGTCTCTAGGATTGATTAGGATTATGATTAGGGTTAGGGTTAGCTTTTTTTTCTACATGATTTATTATTACTGATATTCCTGATCAACTTTCTTGATAAAATTGTCTCTAGGATTGATTAGGATTATGGTGAGGTTTAGGGTTAGCTTTTTTTTCTACATGATTTATTATTACTGATATTCCTGATCAACTTTCTTGATAAAATTGTCTCTAGGATTGATTAGGATTATGGTGAGGTTTAGGGTTAGCTTTTTTTTCTACATGATTTATTATTACTGATATTCCTGATCAACTTTCTTGATAAAATTGTCTCTAGGATTGATTAGGATTATGGTGAGGTTTAGGGTTAGCTTTTTTTTCTACATGATTTATTATTACTGATATTCCTGATCAACTTTCTTGATAAAATTGTCTCTAGGATTGATTAGGATTATGGTGAGGTTTAGGGTTAGCTTTTTTTTCTACATGATTTATTATTACTGATATTCCTGATCAACTTTCTTGATAAAATTGTCTCTAGGATTGATTAGGATTATGGTGAGGTTTAGGGTTAGCTTTTTTTTCTACCTGATTTATTATTACTGATATTCCTGATGAACTTTCTTGATAAAATTGTCTCTAGGATTGATTAGGATTATGATGAGGGTTAGGGTTAGGGTTAGCTTTTTTTTCTACATGATTTATTATTACTGATATTCCTGATCAACTTTCTTGATAAAATTGTCTCTAGGATTGATTAGGATATTGGTGAGGGTTAGGGTTAGCTTTTTTTTCTACATGATTTATTATTACTGATATTCCTGATGAACTTTCTTGATAAAATTGTCTCTAGGATTGATTAGGATATTGGTGAGGGTTAGGGTTAGCTTTTTTTTCTACATGATTTATTATTACTGATATTCCTGATGAACTTTCTTGATAAAATTGTCTCTAGGATTGATTAGGATATTGATGAGGGTTAGGGTTAGCTTTTTTTTCTACATGATTTATTATTACTGATATTCCTGATCAACTTTCTTGATAAAATTGTCTCTAGGATTGATTAGGATTATGGTTAGGGTTAGGGTTAGCTTTTTTTTCTACATGATTTATTATTACTGATATTCCTGATGAACTTTCTTGATAAAATTGTCTCTAGGATTGATTAGGATATTGGTGAGGTTTAGGGTTAGCTTTTTTTTCTACATGATTTATTATTACTGATATTCCTGATCAACTTTCTTGATAAAATTGTCTCTAGGATTGATTAGGATTATGGTGAGGTTTAGGGTTAGCTTTTTTTTCTACATGATTTATTATTACTGATATTCCTGATCAACTTTCTTGATAAAATTGTCTCTAGGATTGATTAGGATATTGGTGAGGTTTAGGGTTAGCTTTTTTTTCTACATGATTTATTATTACTGATATTCCTGATCAACTTTCTTGATAAAATTGTCTCTAGGATTGATTAGGATTATGGTGAGGTTTAGGGTTAGCTTTTTTTTCTACATGATTTATTATTACTGATATTCCTGATCAACTTTCTTGATAAAATTGTCTCTAGGATTGATTAGGATTATGGTGAGGTTTAGGGTTAGCTTTTTTTTCTACCTGATTTATTATTACTGATATTCCTGATGAACTTTCTTGATAAAATTGTCTCTAGGATTGATTAGGATATTGGTGAGGTTTAGGGTTAGCTTTTTTTTCTACATGATTTATTATTACTGATATTCCTGATGAACTTTCTTGATAAAATTGTCTCTAGGATTGATTAGGATATTGGTGAGGTTTAGGGTTAGCTTTTTTTTCTACATGATTTATTATTACTGATATTCCTGATGAACTTTCTTGATAAAATTGTCTCTAGGATTGATTAGGATATTGGTGAGGTTTAGGGTTAGCTTTTTTTTCTACATGATTTATTATTACTGATATTCCTGATCAACTTTCTTGATAAAATTGTCTCTAGGATTGATTAGGATTATGGTGAGGTTTAGGGTTAGCTTTTTTTTCTACATGATTTATTATTACTGATATTCCTGATCAACTTTCTTGATAAAATTGTCTCTAGGATTGATTAGGATATTGGTGAGGTTTAGGGTTAGCTTTTTTTTCTACATGATTTATTATTACTGATATTCCTGATCAACTTTCTTGATAAAATTGTCTCTAGGATTGATTAGGATATTGGTGAGGTTTAGGGTTAGCTTTTTTTTCTACATGATTTATTATTACTGATATTCCTGATCAACTTTCTTGATAAAATTGTCTCTAGGATTGATTAGGATTATGGTGAGGTTTAGGGTTAGCTTTTTTTTCTACATGATTTATTATTACTGATATTCCTGATCAACTTTCTTGATAAAATTGTCTCTAGGATTGATTAGGATTATGGTGAGGTTTAGGGTTAGCTTTTTTTTCTACCTGATTTATTATTACTGATATTCCTGATGAACTTTCTTGATAAAATTGTCTCTAGGATTGATTAGGATATTGGTGAGGTTTAGGGTTAGCTTTTTTTTCTACATGATTTATTATTACTGATATTCCTGATGAACTTTCTTGATAAAATTGTCTCTAGGATTGATTAGGATATTGGTGAGGTTTAGGGTTAGCTTTTTTTTCTACATGATTTATTATTACTGATATTCCTGATGAACTTTCTTGATAAAATTGTCTCTAGGATTGATTAGGATATTGGTGAGGTTTAGGGTTAGCTTTTTTTTCTACATGATTTATTATTACTGATATTCCTGATGAACTTTCTTGATAAAATTGTCTCTAGGATTGATTAGGATATTGGTGAGGTTTAGGGTTAGCTTTTTTTTCTACATGATTTATTATTACTGATATTCCTGATTAACTTTCTTGATAAAATTGTCTCTAGGATTGATTAGGATATTGGTGAGGTTTAGGGTTAGCTTTTTTTTCTACATGATTTATTATTACTGATATTCCTGATTAACTTTCTTGATAAAATTGTCTCTAGGATTGATTAGGATATTGGTGAGGTTTAGGGTTAGCTTTTTTTTCTACATGATTTATTATTACTGATATTCCTGATGAACTTTCTTGATAAAATTGTCTCTAGGATTGATTAGGATATTGGTGAGGTTTAGGGTTAGCTTTTTTTTCTACATGATTTATTATTACTGATATTCCTGATCAACTTTCTTGATAAAATTGTCTCTAGGATTGATTAGGATTATGATGAGGGTTAGGGTTAGCTTTTTTTTCTACATGATTTATTATTACTGATATTCCTGATCAACTTTCTTGATAAAATTGTCTCTAGGATTGATTAGGATTATGGTGAGGGTTAGGGTTAGCTTTTTTTTCTACATGATTTATTATTACTGATATTCCTGATCAACTTTCTTGATAAAATTGTCTCTAGGATTGATTAGGATATTGGTGAGGTTTAGGGTTAGCTTTTTTTTCTACATGATTTATTATTACTGATATTCCTGATGAACTTTCTTGATAAAATTGTCTCTAGGATTGATTAGGATATTGGTGAGGTTTAGGGTTAGCTTTTTTTTCTACATGATTTATTATTACTGATATTCCTGATGAACTTTCTTGATAAAATTGTCTCTAGGATTGATTAGGATATTGGTGAGGTTTAGGGTTAGCTTTTTTTTCTACATGATTTATTATTACTGATATTCCTGATTAACTTTCTTGATAAAATTGTCTCTAGGATTGATTAGGATATTGGTGAGGTTTAGGGTTAGCTTTTTTTTCTACATGATTTATTATTACTGATATTCCTGATGAACTTTCTTGATAAAATTGTCTCTAGGATTGATTAGGATATTGGTGAGGTTTAGGGTTAGCTTTTTTTTCTACATGATTTATTATTACTGATATTCCTGATCAACTTTCTTGATAAAATTGTCTCTAGGATTGATTAGGATTATGATGAGGGTTAGGGTTAGCTTTTTTTTCTACATGATTTATTATTACTGATATTCCTGATCAACTTTCTTGATAAAATTGTCTCTAGGATTGATTAGGATTATGGTGAGGGTTAGGGTTAGCTTTTTTTTCTACATGATTTATTATTACTGATATTCCTGATCAACTTTCTTGATAAAATTGTCTCTAGGATTGATTAGGATATTGGTGAGGTTTAGGGTTAGCTTTTTTTTCTACATGATTTATTATTACTGATATTCCTGATCAACTTTCTTGATAAAATTGTCTCTAGGATTGATTAGGATTATGGTGAGGTTTAGGGTTAGCTTTTTTTTCTACATGATTTATTATTACTGATATTCCTGATCAACTTTCTTGATAAAATTGTCTCTAGGATTGATTAGGATATTGGTGAGGTTTAGGGTTAGCTTTTTTTTCTACATGATTTATTATTACTGATATTCCTGATCAACTTTCTTGATAAAATTGTCTCTAGGATTGATTAAGATTATGGTGAGGTTTAGGGTTAGCTTTTTTTTCTACATGATTTATTATTACTGATATTCCTGATCAACTTTCTTGATAAAATTGTCTCTAGGATTGATTAGGATTATGGTGAGGTTTAGGGTTAGCTTTTTTTTCTACCTGATTTATTATTACTGATATTCCTGATGAACTTTCTTGATAAAATTGTCTCTAGGATTGATTAGGATATTGGTGAGGTTTAGGGTTAGCTTTTTTTTCTACATGATTTATTATTACTGATATTCCTGATCAACTTTCTTGATAAAATTGTCTCTAGGATTGATTAGGATTATGGTGAGGTTTAGGGTTAGCTTTTTTTTCTACATGATTTATTATTACTGATATTCCTGATCAACTTTCTTGATAAAATTGTCTCTAGGATTGATTAGGATATTGGTGAGGTTTAGGGTTAGCTTTTTTTTCTACATGATTTATTATTACTGATATTCCTGATCAACTTTCTTGATAAAATTGTCTCTAGGATTGATTAGGATTATGGTGAGGTTTAGGGTTAGCTTTTTTTTCTACATGATTTATTATTACTGATATTCCTGATCAACTTTCTTGATAAAATTGTCTCTAGGATTGATTAGGATATTGGTGAGGTTTAGGGTTAGCTTTTTTTTCTACATGATTTATTATTACTGATATTCCTGATCAACTTTCTTGATAAAATTGTCTCTAGGATTGATTAGGATTATGGTGAGGTTTAGGGTTAGCTTTTTTTTCTACATGATTTATTATTACTGATATTCCTGATCAACTTTCTTGATAAAATTGTCTCTAGGATTGATTAGGATTATGGTGAGGTTTAGGGTTAGCTTTTTTTTCTACCTGATTTATTATTACT
>NC_136527.1:128747872-128755372 GCF_053919585.1 Euprymna scolopes | reverse complement strand
CGCGCACGCGCCCGAGACGGTGGGGCGCCTAAGGAGCGACACACAGAGTGCGTCGCCCCGCACGCGACTTCCGGCGGGATCAAAACGGACCGGCTCGCCACGTGTAACGGATCGTGTCAGATTTCCCTCCGTTCCCGGCAGAAAGGGGCAGTTACGTTCGCGGGCCCGACGGCCGGTGGCCCCCGACTTCACAAGGTGGGAAGACGGGGGTTTTCAGGGTGATGAAACGCCTGCCGCCTACGGAAAAAAACCCGCGTGTTCGACCTGCACGCCGGGAACGGGTCGCGACGACGGACCGGAGGGGAAGTGCGTCCGGTGCCGGCCGCGCGGAGGTCGCGCCGAAGCGCCCGCGCCATGATTACGCCGAGCGATGATGAAGGGGACGGGTGCAGCGGAGTCGCGCGCGGAGGGAGCAGGAGGAAAGAAGAAGCGGCGGCGACGGATGCGGCGGGTTAGGGCCCGGCGGCAGCAGCGATCGAGAGGACGAGTCCCCTCCGTCGCAGCCAACCGACGCAGCCACCTACCGACGCCGCGGTCGTCACCACGTTTCCCTTCCCGCTATCCACGCGGCCCGTCTCCTTCGTCGGCGACGCGGGCACAAAAGCTGGAACCGCGGGGAACGAGTCCCCCGCGGACACGACGAACGACGACCTGTGGCCGCGACGGCCTCTCTTTCAAGAACACACATCGGAGTTTGGGCTCGAGCCTAGGCAGCACCGGACTGAGTCCCCCCGCGATCGCGGTGAGCGGTCCCACCCGTTTACCCCTGGGCGGTTTCACGTTCTCTTGAACTCTCTCTCCAAAGTTCTTTTCAACTTTCCCCTCACGGTACTTGTCGACTATCGGACTCGTCCCGGTATTTAGCCTTGGATGGAGCTTACCACCCGATTTGGGCTGCGTTCCCAAGCAACCCGACTCTCGGATCGAAGGCCGTCGCTCGCCGTCCGCACCGAATGGGCCTGGCACCCGCCGCGGGCGGCCCCGATCGAGGGAACTCCGAACTATGCGAGACGAAAACGAACGGCTGCCTTCGACCCATGCGCCACACGTCCCCGAAGCCTTTTACTTGCGACGGGATTCGGCTTGGGCTTCTCCCGGTTCACTCGCCGTTACTAAGGGAATCCCGGTTGGTTTCTTTTCCTCCGCTTAGCGATATGCTTAAGTTCAGCGGGTCGTCTCGTCCGAGCCGAGGGCGGCGGTTTTTAGTAGAGTGTGGTGTTTGGAGGAGAGGAATCTCGATCGTACCCTCCGTGTGACGACGGCTGGCCGATATAGCGCCCGTCCGACCGAAAATGAAGAAGCCAACAATTAAAAAAAAGCCTGGGTCCTCCCCATCCGACGTTGCCTACGACGCGGCCACCTTTTTACGGTGCGACGGCCGTGCTCGTCGCGCTGCTCGAGGCGTCGCTGAGAGACACCTTCATGAGGCAGAGAGCGAGACGAGCAGGCGGCGCTTACGTCGGCAGTCGGTTAGGTCGGTGCTTTTTTTTTGTTTTGTTCTCCCTTCGGCTGCTTTCGGACAGACTCCTCCTGCTCCTCCTCCACAGTGTTTCTTCACGCGGTCGAAAAGGGAAAAGACTCCGCGGTCTGCCAGCGGGAGACGAAGGAGGAGGCCGGAGAGGGTTTTAAAAAAAAAAAAGACATTGAAAGGAGTCAATTCTTTTTTATTTTTCTTCCCCCTCGTCACTCGCTCCTGCGACGTCCCGGTTACCACCGTGCCGAGGACCGGGCGGGCACGGGGACGGCAAGATGTCGTTTCGTTAACGGAGAAAGACATGTAACGTTCCGCCTCTCGACCGGACGTGGCCCCGAGACAAGGGATCTCGGGGCCGCAATGTGCGTTCGAGGTGTCGATGTTCACTGAGTCCTGCAATTCGCATCAGTTCTCGCGGCTGGCCGCGCTCTTCATCGACGGACGAGCCGAGTGATCCCCCGTCCAGGGTTCAGCACTTGGGTTTTTTTATATTAGTTTTTGTTTATATAGATTTAGTAGTGTGCGAGGAGGTCTGTGCGAGGAGGCGTGACGGCATTGCAATGTCGCGAGTAGTTTGTTTTTAGCTAGCGGCGGTGGCACAGCGGCTGCAAAAAACAAAAAACGATAAAGCGGCGACAAGGCAAAGAAGAAGCGGCCATCACTTGCGGTGGGCGAAAAAACAAACAGGTGGTAAGACGCGGAAGCAAGCAAGAAGAGCTGGGGCTTTAAAAACCTCCGCGTCACCACAAATCTATCTCTCGCTCCGCCTTTTATAGGTTTGTTTGCGCGCATTCGAGGCGTTGACGCCGACAGACAGAGGAGGTAGGCCGGAAAACAACAAACCAGTCTCGAACGGGAAAACGGTAATGATCCTTCCGCAGGTTCACCTACGGAAACCTTGTTACGACTTTTACTTCCTCTAAACGATCGGGTTCGGTCGTCTTCTCCAGGCATCGAACGCCGAGGCGTAGATGCACGAGTGTCGTGACGGACACGTCGCGCACTGCCCGGCGGCGTCGTCGGCCAGATCCGAGGACCTCACCGGACCGTTCGATCGGTAGTAGCGACGGGCGGTGTGTACAAAGGGCAGGGACGTGATCGACGCGGGCTGTTGACCCGCGCCTACCGGGAATTCCTCGTTCACGGGGTTGGTTACAGGCCCCGATCCCTATCACGGGAGGTGGTTCAGAGGTTTCCCAACCCTCTCGGGCCGGGGCGAAGTCCCCGCTGATACCTCCAGTGTAGCGCGCGTGCGGCCCCGGACATCTAAGGGCATCACAGACCTGTTATCGCTCCGCCTCGTGTGGCTTTCTGCCACCCGTCCCTCTAAGAAGTGCGTGAGAAAACCGACCCGGACCCGAGCGCCACGGAGGACGCCGAGCCCGCCGTAAAAATCACTGACATCGGCGCACTAGTTAGCAGGCCGGAGTCTCGTTCGTTATCGGAATCAACCAGACGGATCGCTCCACCAACTAAGAACGGCCATGCACCACCACCCACCGAATCGAGAAAGAGCTATCGATCTGTCAATCCTACCGGTGTCCGGACCGGGTGAGTTTTCCCGTGTTGAGTCAAATTAAGCCGCAGGCTCCACTCCTGGTGGTGCCCTTCCGTCAATTCCTTTAAGTTTCAGCTTTGCAACCATACTCCCCCCGGAACCGAACTCTGGTTTCCCGCAGGCTACCCGCCGGGTCATGGAAGCGAACGCCGGCGGATCGCCGGTCGGCATCGTTTACGGTCGGAACTACGACGGTATCTGATCGTCTTCGAACCTCCGACTTTCGCTCTTGATCGAGGAAAACGTGCTTGCCACACGCCATCGCTGCAGTTCGTCTTGCGACGATCCAAGAATTTCACCTCTAACGTCGCAATACGAGTGGCCCCGACCGCTCCCTTCGATCATTGCCTCGCCGTAGACGGAGACCGACAGACGTAGACGAGGCCCTCTTCCATCATTCCATGCTTATCGTATGCAAGCTTGAACAGCCCGCTCTGAGCACTCTAATTTTTTCAAAGTGAACGTACCGGCCGCCGCGGACACTCGGTTAAGAGCACCCTTGGAGGAGAAACCGCCGACCGCAACACGCGCGCAGACAAGACACGAAGCAGGGACTCGGAGCGGACCGGGGGGTTCAAAAAAAAGAGGAACGCGCGGAAAGGGAGAGGGAGAGAAGCGCGGGGGTCAGAGTGCGGGGATGCGAATGAACGCACCCAAACACACACACGTAGCACCCCCCCGTTAGACTACTCCCGGAACCGAACCGACGACCACTTGTTTTTTTTTCCCGGATCCCGATCACGACCTCCTCGTCCACCTCGCCGGCAGGACCGCGTGGCGGGTATGCTAGCGGTTGACACCGGCGGAAAGGGCCGGGAATGCGAACGGACGACCAAAGTCAACGACGGACGATGGCGCCGCCGCCCCGGGGCCGCTTGCGCGACCACGAACCCGAGTTCGGACTACGAGCTTTTTAACCGCAACAACTTTAATATACGCTACCGGAGCTGGAATTACCGCGGCTGCTGGCACCAGACTTGCCCTCCGGTTGGTCCTCGTTAACGGATTTGAAGTGTACTCATTCCGATCGCGGGGCCTCGACAGAGTCCCGCGTCGTTATTTTTCGTCACTACCTCCCCGTGCCGGGAGTGGGTAATTTGCGCGCCTGCTGCCTTCCTTGGATGTGGTAGCCGTTTCGCATGCTCCCTCTCCGGAATCGAACCCCGATTCCCCGTTACCCGTAGTAACCACGGTAGGCACTTAACCGACCGTCGACAGTTGATAGGGCGGACCCTCGAGAGACCCGTCGCCGGGCGTGAAAGCTCGTGCGATCGACCAGTGAGTTATCCAGAGTCACCAAAGCGGAGCGCCGCCCTATGAGCCCCGCCACCGAACGGACCCGCGAGCGGGAACGCCGACGACGGGAGGACGGAATGACGCGCATCGGTCTCAGTCTAATATGTAGCGCCGCGACCCGGAACGGCCGACGCGGGTGCCAGCGCGCGAGGCGTGGCGACGACGGCGCGCCGACCGATCGCGGCCTGTGTCACATGTATTAGCTCTAGAATTGCCACAGTTATCCATCGCCTCCGAGGAGGAATACGGTCCCGAGGATTAGGTCCGGTTCCTGAGCCATTCGCGGTTTCGCCCGTTCTAATGCGTGGCGTGAACTTACACTTGCATGGCTTAAGCTTTGAGACAAGCATATGACTACTGGCAGGATCAACCAGGTATCGTTGGAATTTGGGACTTTGTTTCGACAGAACGACAGACCGACCGACCGACCGACCGACATAAGACAGACAACTACAACGACGGGCACGTGTTTATTTATTTTTCGAGGGGGTTCGCCGTCAGAAGAAGCGCGCTGCCCGCGCTGATGGCCTCTTTTTTGTTTCTCCCCTGACTTGGACCGAGACCGAGACTCAAAGAACGAAAGCGACCAACGTCGACAACAACAACGACAACGGCACCCTTGACAGCGATACATACGACAAACGACAAGCAGCACGACGGCAGTGCACACGGACATCGAGGGTCAAGGTGCAGACTGAACTCGCCGAGGTCGTCGTCATCGTGGTCGCCATCGATTCCGTCTCGTCGTCGTCGTCGTCAACGTCCACGTCACAGCCGGCCGAGAAGAGAGAACAGACGACAGCGTCGACAACAACAACATCGACAACGGCACCCTTGACAGCGATACATACGACAAACGACAAACAGCACGACGGCAGTGCACACGGACATCGGAGGTCAAGGTGCAGACTGGAATCGTCGAGGTCGTCGTCATCGTGGTCGCCATCGATGCCGTCTCGTCGTCGTCGTCGTCGTCTTCGTCGTCGTCGTCGTCATCAACGTACCAACCGACCGAGACGAGAGAGCAAGCAACAACGTCGACAACAACAACGACAACGGCACCCTTGACAGCGATACATACGACAAACGACAAACAGCACGACGGCAGTGCACACGGACATCGGAGGTCAAGGTGCAGACTGAACTCGTCGAGGTCGTCGTCATCGTGGTCGCCATCGATGCCGTCTCGTCGTCGTCGTCGTCTCCGTCGTCGTCGTCGTCGTCGCCAACGTCAACGTCAACATCACAGCCGTCATCGGGGAGGAGCTGGACCAGGGCAGCGGCGGCGTAAATTTTCCCGTCACCTTCGTCGTCGCCTTCGTCGACCGACCGACCGACCGGCGTCGTGTTCGTGCTCGGAAAACCGAGGAGAGACAACGTGCACATGGCGCGTTCTCGCAAGCGGCTCCTCGGTCCGATTTTTTTGGGCGGCTTTTTCGAGCTTTTTTTTTTTTTTCTCACCCTTTCGTCCGTGCGACGGCGAACGTTAGGGGAAAAAAAAAAAAAAAAAAAAAAACGACAACAACGCGGCGGACCGGGCGAACAACATCGTCGACACACACGACATTGACGACCGGTCCCCCTTTTCACAATCGCATCGAGATAAAAACGAACGAGTCCGATTCGAGCACCGAGTCGCGAGCGGGAGGACTGTCGGTGCAAGTATCGATCACTGACGTGAGCGCTTCGCCGGACA
The DNA here is from genome assembly GCF_053919585.1 of Euprymna scolopes. Lineage (NCBI taxonomy): Eukaryota > Metazoa > Mollusca > Cephalopoda > Sepiida > Sepiolidae > Euprymna > Euprymna scolopes. Next base: position 128,749,348 of record NC_136527.1, on the reverse strand, counting down.
GAGGATGGCTCATCCGGCAGCCGTGCAAATCGACGGTATGGGAAGAACGAACAAGAAGAGCAACGACTTGATCGGCGGCTTGGGAACTGCGGACGGTGAAAACGGGTTAATCGACTGCGACCACGACTGCTCGATCGATCTTCTTTGGCGCTAACAAAGGTGGAGGTGGCGCAAGAAGGGACTAGCGCTATCACCGTCCACGTATCAGAAGATGCGGCGGCAGACGTCGACGCTTATGCGTTGTCGGACGAGAAGTCGCTGCAGCACGTGTACCGCGAGCGGGACGTCCAAGGTTTTGCCAGACGGAAAGAAATCGGGTGTCAGCGAACGTTCACACGGCTGTGAGATCGGACGCTGACAGGAGTAGGAGGCGGCAGGCAGGCGGCGGTTACGGCGGCGGCGCCTGCTGCTGCTCATCCTCCTGTTTGCTGCGGCGACTTCCAGGACGGGAGAGCATCGAACAACGTACGTATGGTTACAAGGGGATCAGGATCTACATAGTGCATCCCCCGCGGCTATTTTTGTTTGTTTGTTCGCTCGTTCGTTAATTCGTTCGTTCGTTCGTTCGTTCGTTACAATGTACGTTTTTCCGTTCGACGGCGGCAGAGAGCGGCGGCGTTTCTCCCTAATCCGGAGGATTTATCGGTCGCACAGCGATGGGTCGTTCGGCCGATCATCGAAAGATTCGCAGGTAGTGGTTGAATGGCAGAACGGCAGCAACAACAGCGGCGGCTGAGAGCGGCGAACGCTGAGGCGGAAGCAGAAGCTGCAGCAAACGTATCGGCTAAACATGGTGGACATAGATATGGCTGACGACGCGGGTACCACGACGACTATGGAACCAGGAAAAGGAGCCGTTAGTTGTTCCAACATATCGTTCGACACGTCGAGCAGCCCTAGGTCCACGGAGAAGCACACACACGTACCACGTATTATAACCTAACGACGATGAGCGGGCGCACGGTTGGCAGGAACGAAGGCGGCGGATCAAAACAAGTTGGAGCGCGGCGACAGCGATAACGGTGACAGCCCTAGGCGGCGGAGATGCCACTTTCTGACGCCTTTGCGACAAGCCCGTAGAGACGTTCCGGACCACCACGAGGCAAAGAGTCGCTGCTCCGACGAACCGACACACCAAAGTGTGCTTCCTACCGAACATGTTTTATAAAACTTTCAAACTGGAAAACCCCAGAAATGGTGTTGGTATTCGTCCAGACCCACCTCCGACACCTGAAAATGGTGGTCAAAAAAAACGTCGATTATACGAAGCGACATTTCTGGTCGGCGATTTTCCAGTTTTACGCCTACTGCCACATGGGGATGTCGGTAGGCGTCGCAAAGTGCCTTCTCGACGCCTAGGCACACCAGGACTTTGTCATTTTTTTCCCCCTCGACATTCCTGGTCCGGTCTATTCCGATTTTACACCTACCGCCATGTGGGGGTGGCAGTAGGCGTCGAAAAGTGCCTTCTCGACC
>NC_136527.1:128732872-128742872 GCF_053919585.1 Euprymna scolopes | reverse complement strand
AGCGTCGCCACCCCCGGGCCCTCTCCGAGTCCGGGTTCGGGAATATTAACCCGATTCCCTTTCGACGGGAGGCCGGCCGCTTTTTTTTTGTTTGGGCTTTTGATTCGATTCGATTCGATTCGCTTTCCTTTCACCTTTCATAACGGATCCGGCGCCTTTCGGGAAGACTTTCGCCCGCGTCTTAGGACCGACTGACCCGTGCTCGACCGCCGTTGGCACGGAACCCTTCTCCACTTCGGTCTTCGAAGGTCTCGTTCGAATATTTGCTACTACCACCGAGATCTGCACCCGCGGTCGGCTCCACCCGGGCTCGCGCCCTAGGCTTCCGTGCTCGCCGCGGCGCCCTCCTACTCGTCGCGGCATCGTTTCGGCGCGAAAGTTCATCGCTCCTCGCCGCGACGGTCCGGCATCGGTCCGTCGCTCCAGCGCCATCCATTTTCGGGGCCGGTCGATTCGGCAGGTGAGTTGTTACACACTCCTTAGCGGATTCCGACTTCCGTGGCCACCGTCCTGCTGTCTATATCGACCGACACCCTTTCGGGGATCTCATGGGCGTCGCGTTAGGCACCTTAGCCGGACGTTTGGTTCATCCCACAGCGCCAGTTCTGCTTACCAAAAGTGGCCCACTTGGCACTCGCATTCGAGGTGACCAACCGCCCAGCGAAGCGTGCTGGCGGCGGCGGCCGGATGGGTCGGCTCCGTCGTTCGGGAGAGTCGGCCCGTTCCACCCGTTCCGAGTTCGAGAGTAGGTCGAGGCCGTGAACGGCCCCGGGGCCTCCAATCGTTCGCTTTACCGGATGGAATTGCGACGATCGAGCGCCAGCTATCCTGAGGGAAACTTCGGAGGGAACCAGCTACTAGACGGCTCGATTGGTCTTTCGCCCCTACACCCGGTTCCGACGATCGATTTGCACGTCAGAGGCGCTTCGGACTTCCACCAGAGTTTCCTCTGGCTTCATCCCGACCGGGCGTGGATCGCCATCTTTCGGGTCCCTGGTCGCTCGCTACGCCAGAGTCGGCCGAGTCGTACTCGGAAAAAGGGGAAACCGACCCGGGGGTGATGCGCCCGCGCGCAGCGCCTAAACTCGACGACAAAATAGGACTAGTTCAAGCCGCGGGATCTCACCGATGGGCGGAAGGAGGATATGGAAGCTGGCGCCCGGCAATTCCCCTTTTTGGATGATGCGCCGGTCCCCTCTCGGGGAGGAGGGAAAAACAACCGCACGTCAGCCACGAGCCTTCCCTCTCCTATCTCTCTCGGGAAGAGAGAAAAAAGGAAAAGTTGCGGGCACCGCAGCAGCGACGGCGGAAGGCCGAAAACGCCGCGCCGGCGGGATCGGGCACGGCTCGGAGGCGGGTGAGGCGAGGAGAAGACGACGGCACGAGACCGACGACACCCCCCGACGACCCCCGGACGACTTTGCCACGACACCTCTCCCGATCGACGCCCTCCTACACGCTCTCTCGCTTTCGCTTCGCCTTCGGGGTTAGTCAGAGGTGGCCCCTACGACTCGCGAACGGCCAGGACTCCTCGGTCCGTGTTTCAAGACGGGTCGGGTGGGTTGCCGATGCACGTCGCTGACCCGGGGTGGCGGGCGGCTCGAGTAAAAAAGCGTCGCCGAGCGACCTCTCCGGAAACGGAAACGGGCGCGGGCGGGGTTGCCCCCGACAAGAACCCGAAACGTCGGCGAGGTGCGTGACGGCGAGGCCGCGCCAGTCCTATCCCGCCTCTCATCGCGCACGCGCCCGAGACGGTGGGGCGCCTAAGGAGCGACACACAGAGTGCGTCGCCCGCACGCGACTTCCGGCGGGATCAAAACGGACCGGCTCGCCACGTGTAACGGATCGTGTCAGATTTCCTCCGTTCCCGGCAGAAAGGGGCAGTTACGTTCGCGGGCCCGACGGCCGGTGGCCCCCGACTTCACAAGGTGGGAAGACGGGGGTTTTCAGGGTGATGAAACGCCTGCCGCCTACGGAAAAAAACCCGCGTGTTCGACCTGCACGCCGGGAACGGGTCGCGACGACGGACCGGAGGGGAAGTGCGTCCGGTGCCGGCCGCGCGGAGGTCGCGCCGAAGCGCCCGCGCCATGATTACGCCGAGCGATGATGAAGGGGACGGGTGCAGCGGAGTCGCGCGCGGAGGGAGCAGGAGGAAAGAAGAAGCGGCGGCGACGGATGCGGCGGGTTAGGGCCCGGCGGCAGCAGCGATCGAGAGGACGAGTCCCCTCCGTCGCAGCCAACCGACGCAGCCACCTACCGACGCCGCGGTCGTCACCACGTTTCCCTTCCCGCTATCCACGCGGCCCGTCTCCTTCGTCGGCGACGCGGGCACAAAAGCTGGAACCGCGGGGAACGAGTCCCCCGCGGACACGACGAACGACGACCTGTGCCGCGACGGCCTCTCTTTCAAGAACACACATCGAGTTTGGGCTCGAGCCTAGGCAGCACCGGACTGAGTCCCCCCGCGATCGCGGTGAGCGGTCCCACCCGTTTACCCCTGGGCGGTTTCACGTTCTCTTGAACTCTCTCTCCAAAGTTCTTTTCAACTTTCCCTCACGGTACTTGTCGACTATCGGACTCGTCCCGGTATTTAGCCTTGGATGGAGCTTACCACCCGATTTGGGCTGCGTTCCCAAGCAACCCGACTCTCGGATCGAAGGCCGTCGCTCGCCGTCCGCACCGAATGGGCCTGGCACCCGCCGCGGGCGGCCCCGATCGAGGGAACTCCGAACTATGCGAGACGAAAACGAACGGCTGCCTTCGACCCATGCGCCACACGTCCCGAAGCCTTTAACTTGCGACGGGATTCGGCGTTGGGCTTCTCCCGGTTCACTCGCCGTTACTAAGGGAATCCCGGTTGGTTTCTTTTCCTCCGCTTAGCGATATGCTTAAGTTCAGCGGGTCGTCTCGTCCGAGCCGAGGGCGGCGGTTTTTAGTAGAGTGTGGTGTTTGGAGGAGAGGAATCTCGATCGGTACCCTCCGTGTGACGACGGCTGGCCGATATAGCGCCCGTCCGACCGAAAATGAAGAAGCCAACAATTAAAAAAAGCGTGGGTCCTCCCCATCCGACGTTGCGTTGCCTACGACGCGGCCACCTTTTTACGGTGCGACGGCCGTGCTCGTCGCGCTGCTCGAGGCGTCGCTGAGAGACACCTTCATGAGGCAGAGAGCGAGACGAGCAGGCGGCGCTTACGTCGGCAGTCGGTTAGGTCGGTACTTTTTTTTTGGTCTCCCTTCGGCTGCTTTCGGACAGACTCCTCCTGCTCCTCCTCCACAGTGTTTCTTCACGCGGTCGAAAAGGGAAAAGACTCCGCGGTCTGCCAGCGGGAGACGAAGGAGGAGGCCGGAGAGGGTTTTAAAAAAAAAAAGACATTGAAAGGAGTCAATTCTTTTTTTATTTTTCTTCCCCCTCGTCACTCGCTCCTGCGACGTCCCGGTTACCACCGTGCCGAGGACCGGGCGGGCACGGGGACGGCAAGATGTCGTTTCGTTAACGGAGAAAGACATGTAACGTTCCGCCTCTCGACCGGACGTGGCCCCGAGACAAGGGATCTCGGGGCCGCAATGTGCGTTCGAGGTGTCGATGTTCACTGAGTCCTGCAATTCGCATCAGTTATCGCGGCTGGCCGCGCTCTTCATCGACGGACGAGCCGAGTGATCCCCCGTCCAGGGTTCAGCACTTGGTTTTTTTATATTAGTTTTTGTTTATATAGATTTAGTAGTGTGCGAGGAGGTCTGTGCGAGGAGGCGTGACGGCATTGCAATGTCGCGAGTAGTTTGTTTTTTAGCTAGCGGCGGTGGCACAGCGGCTGCAAAAAAACAAAAAAAACGATAAAGCGGCGACAAGGCAAAGAAGAAGCGGCCATCACTTGCGGTGGGCGAAAAAACAAACAGGTGGTAAGACGCGGAAGCAAGCAAGAAGAGCTGGGGCTTTAAAAACCTCCGCGTCACCACAAATCTATCTCTCGCTCCGCCTTTTATAGGTTTGTTTGCGCGCATTCGAGGCGTTGACGCCGACAGACAGAGGAGGTAGGCCGGAAAACAACAAACCAGTCTCGAACGGGAAAAACGGTAATGATCCTTCCGCAGGTTCACCTACGGAAACCTTGTTACGACTTTTACTTCCTCTAAACGATCGGGTTCGGTCGTCTTCTCCAGGCATCGAACGCCGAGGCGTAGATGCACGAGTGTCGTGACGGACACGTCGCGCACTGCCCGGCGGCGTCGTCGGCCAGATCCGAGGACCTCACCGGACCGTTCGATCGGTAGTAGCGACGGGCGGTGTGTACAAAGGGCAGGGACGTGATCGACGCGGGCTGTTGACCCGCGCCTACCGGGAATTCCTCGTTCACGGGGTTGGTTACAGGCCCCGATCCCTATCACGGGAGGTGGTTCAGAGGTTTCCCAACCCTCTCGGGCCGGGGCGAAGTCCCCGCTGATACCTCCAGTGTAGCGCGCGTGCGGCCCCGGACATCTAAGGGCATCACAGACCTGTTATCGCTCCGCCTCGTGTGGCTTTCTGCCACCCGTCCCTCTAAGAAGTGCGTGAGAAAACCGACCCGGACCCGAGCGCCACGGAGGACGCCGAGCCCGCCGTAAAAATCACTGACATCGGCGCACTAGTTAGCAGGCCGGAGTCTCGTTCGTTATCGGAATCAACCAGACGGATCGCTCCACCAACTAAGAACGGCCATGCACCACCACCCACCGAATCGAGAAAGAGCTATCGATCTGTCAATCCTACCGGTGTCCGGACCGGGTGAGTTTTCCCGTGTTGAGTCAAATTAAGCCGCAGGCTCCACTCCTGGTGGTGCCCTTCCGTCAATTCCTTTAAGTTTCAGCTTTGCAACCATACTCCCCCCGGAACCGAACTCTGGTTTCCCGCAGGCTACCCGCCGGGTCATGGAAGCGAACGCCGGCGGATCGCCGGTCGGCATCGTTTACGGTCGGAACTACGACGGTATCTGATCGTCTTCGAACCTCCGACTTTCGCTCTTGATCGAGGAAAACGTGCTTGCCACACGCCATCGCTGCAGTTCGTCTTGCGACGATCCAAGAATTTCACCTCTAACGTCGCAATACGAGTGGCCCCGACCGCTCCCTTCGATCATTGCCTCGCCGTAGACGGAGACCGACAGACGTAGACGAGGCCCTCTTCCATCATTCCATGCTTATCGTATGCAAGCTTGAACAGCCCGCTCTGAGCACTCTAATTTTTTCAAAGTGAACGTACCGGCCGCCGCGGACACTCGGTTAAGAGCACCCTTGGAGGAGAAACCGCCGACCGCAACACGCGCGCAGACAAGACACGAAGCAGGGACTCGGAGCGGACCGGGGGGTTCAAAAAAAAAGAGGAACGCGCGGAAAGGGAGAGGGAGAGAAGCGCGGGGGTCAGAGTGCGGGGATGCGAATGAACGCACCCAAACACACACACGTAGCACCCCCCCGTTAGACTACTCCCGGAACCGAACCGACGACCACTTGTTTTTTTTTCCCGGATCCCGATCACGACCTCCTCGTCCACCTCGCCGGCAGGACCGCGTGGCGGGTATGCTAGCGGTTGACACCGGCGGAAAGGGCCGGGAATGCGAACGGACGACCAAAGTCAACGACGGACGATGGCGCCGCCGCCCCGGGGCCGCTTGCGCGACCACGAACCCGAGTTCGGACTACGAGCTTTTTAACCGCAACAACTTTAATATACGCTACCGGAGCTGGAATTACCGCGGCTGCTGGCACCAGACTTGCCCTCCGGTTGGTCCTCGTTAACGGATTTGAAGTGTACTCATTCCGATCGCGGGGCCTCGACAGAGTCCCGCGTCGTTATTTTTCGTCACTACCTCCCCGTGCCGGGAGTGGGTAATTTGCGCGCCTGCTGCCTTCCTTGGATGTGGTAGCCGTTTCGCATGCTCCCTCTCCGGAATCGAACCCCGATTCCCCGTTACCCGTAGTAACCACGGTAGGCACTTAACCGACCGTCGACAGTTGATAGGGCGGACCCTCGAGAGACCCGTCGCCGGGCGTGAAAGCTCGTGCGATCGACCAGTGAGTTATCCAGAGTCACCAAAGCGGAGCGCGCCGCCCTATGAGCCCCGCCACCGAACGGACCCGCGAGCGGGAACGCCGACGACGGGAGGACGGAATGACGCGCATCGGTCTCAGTCTAATATGTAGCGCCGCGACCCGGAACGGCCGACGCGGGTGCCAGCGCGCGAGGCGTGGCGACGACGGCGCGCCGACCGATCGCGGCCTGTGTCACATGTATTAGCTCTAGAATTGCCACAGTTATCCATCGCCTCCGAGGAGGAATACGGTCCCGAGGATTAGGTCCGGTTCCTGAGCCATTCGCGGTTTCGCCCGTTCTAATGCGTGGCGTGAACTTACACTTGCATGGCTTAAGCTTTGAGACAAGCATATGACTACTGGCAGGATCAACCAGGTATCGTTGGAATTTGGGACTTTGTTTCGACAGAACGACAGACCGACCGACCGACCGACCGACATAAGACAGACAACTACAACGACGGGCACGTGTTTATTTATTTTTCGAGGGGGTTCGCCGTCAGAAGAAGCGCGCTGCCCGCGCTGATGGCCTCTTTTTTGTTTCTCCCCTGACTTGGACCGAGACCGAGACTCAAAGAACGAAAGCGACCAACGTCGACAACAACAACGACAACGGCACCCTTGACAGCGATACATACGACAAACGACAAGCAGCACGACGGCAGTGCACACGGACATCGAGGGTCAAGGTGCAGACTGAACTCGCCGAGGTCGTCGTCATCGTGGTCGCCATCGATTCCGTCTCGTCGTCGTCGTCGTCAACGTCCACGTCACAGCCGGCCGAGAAGAGAGAACAGACGACAGCGTCGACAACAACAACATCGACAACGGCACCCTTGACAGCGATACATACGACAAACGACAAACAGCACGACGGCAGTGCACACGGACATCGGAGGTCAAGGTGCAGACTGGAATCGTCGAGGTCGTCGTCATCGTGGTCGCCATCGATGCCGTCTCGTCGTCGTCGTCGTCGTCTTCGTCGTCGTCGTCGTCATCAACGTACCAACCGACCGAGACGAGAGAGCAAGCAACAACGTCGACAACAACAACGACAACGGCACCCTTGACAGCGATACATACGACAAACGACAAACAGCACGACGGCAGTGCACACGGACATCGGAGGTCAAGGTGCAGACTGAACTCGTCGAGGTCGTCGTCATCGTGGTCGCCATCGATGCCGTCTCGTCGTCGTCGTCGTCTCCGTCGTCGTCGTCGTCGTCGCCAACGTCAACGTCAACATCACAGCCGTCATCGGGGAGGAGCTGGACCAGGGCAGCGGCGGCGTAAATTTTCCCGTCACCTTCGTCGTCGCCTTCGTCGACCGACCGACCGACCGGCGTCGTGTTCGTGCTCGGAAAACCGAGGAGAGACAACGTGCACATGGCGCGTTCTCGCAAGCGGCTCCTCGGTCCGATTTTTTTGGGCGGCTTTTTCGAGCTTTTTTTTTTTTTTCTCACCCTTTCGTCCGTGCGACGGCGAACGTTAGGGGAAAAAAAAAAAAAAAAAAAAAAACGACAACAACGCGGCGGACCGGGCGAACAACATCGTCGACACACACGACATTGACGACCGGTCCCCCTTTTCACAATCGCATCGAGATAAAAACGAACGAGTCCGATTCGAGCACCGAGTCGCGAGCGGGAGGACTGTCGGTGCAAGTATCGATCACTGACGTGAGCGCTTCGCCGGACAGAGGATGGCTCATCCGGCAGCCGTGCAAATCGACGGTATGGGAAGAACGAACAAGAAGAGCAACGACTTGATCGGCGGCTTGGGAACTGCGGACGGTGAAAACGGGTTAATCGACTGCGACCACGACTGCTCGATCGATCTTCTTTGGCGCTAACAAAGGTGGAGGTGGCGCAAGAAGGGACTAGCGCTATCACCGTCCACGTATCAGAAGATGCGGCGGCAGACGTCGACGCTTATGCGTTGTCGGACGAGAAGTCGCTGCAGCACGTGTACCGCGAGCGGGACGTCCAAGGTTTTGCCAGACGGAAAGAAATCGGGTGTCAGCGAACGTTCACACGGCTGTGAGATCGGCGCTGACAGGAGTAGGAGGCGGCAGGCAGGCGGCGGTTACGGCGGCGGCGCCTGCTGCTGCTCATCCTCCTGTTTGCTGCGGCGACTTCCAGGACGGGAGAGCATCGAACAACGTACGTATGGTTACAAGGGGATCAGGATCTACATAGTGCATCCCCCGCGGCTATTTTTGTTTGTTTGTTCGCTCGTTCGTTAATTCGTTCGTTCGTTCGTTCGTTCGTTACAATGTACGTTTTTCCGTTCGACGGCGGCAGAGAGCGGCGGCGTTTCTCCCTAATCCGGAGGATTTATCGGTCGCACAGCGATGGGTCGTTCGGCCGATCATCGAAAGATTCGCAGGTAGTGGTTGAATGGCAGAACGGCAGCAACAACAGCGGCGGCTGAGAGCGGCGAACGCTGAGGCGGAAGCAGAAGCTGCAGCAAACGTATCGGCTAAACATGGTGGACATAGATATGGCTGACGACGCGGGTACCACGACGACTATGACCAGGAAAAGGAGCCGTTAGTTGTTCCAACATATCGTTCGACACGTCGAGCAGCCCTAGGTCCACGGAGAAGCACACACACACTACCACGTATTATAACCTAACGACGATGAGCGGGCGCACGGTTGGCAGGAACGAAGGCGGCGGATCAAAACAAGTTGGAGCGCGGCGACAGCGATAACGGTGACAGCCCTAGGCGGCGGAGATGCCACTTTCTGACGCCTTTGCGACAAGCCCGTAGAGACGTTCCGGACCACCACGAGGCAAAGAGTCGCTGCTCCGACGAACCGACACACCAAAGTGTGCTTCCTACCGAACATGTTTTATAAAACCTTTCAAACTGGAAAACCCCAGAAATGGTGTTGGTATTCGTCCAGACCCACCTCCGACACCTGAAAATGGTGGTCAAAAAAAACGTCGATTATACGAAGCGACATTTCTGGTCGGCGATTTTCCAGTTTTACGCCTACTGCCACATGGGGATGTCGGTAGGCGTCGCAAAGTGCCTTCTCGACGCCTAGGCACACCAGGACTTTGTCATTTTTTTCCCCCTCGACATTCCTGGTCCGGTCTATTCCGATTTTACACCTACCGCCATGTGGGGTGGCAGTAGGCGTCGAAAAGTGCCTTCTCGACCGCTAGCGACACCACTACTTTATCGAGCTCTGGAGGCCCGCACACCGACCCGGGGGCCGCGGAGTCGACCCCGGGGGCCTCCTGGCGTCGCCGCCGCTCACTTGGACGCCTTCCGCAACCTGTGGTCCCGCTCGGGGCCGCCGGGAGCCTCGCCGGACCTGACCGGTGTCGGTAGGCGTCTGGAAGCGCCCGGCCGACCTGGACGAGGTCCCCCTGGCCCCCGGGGGACACCCCTTAGTTGGATGGGGGTGCTGTCCCGGGCACACATGCAACCCGCGGCCGCCTACCGACAGCCCCCTTCGCTCGATCGCTACTCCTTTCCAACATATGTCGGAGAAGCCGGGCGGTTGTGAAACCCCAGAAATGGTGTTGGTATTCGTCCAGACCCACCTCCGACACCTGAAAATGGTGGTCAAAAAAACGTCGATTATACGAAGCGACATTTCTGGTCGGCGATTTTCCAGTTTTGCGCCTACCGCCATGTGGGGGTGGCAGTAGGCGTCGAAAAGTGCCTTCTCGACCGCTAGCGACACCACTACTTTATCGAGCTCTGGAGGCCGCACACCGACCCCGGGGCCGCGGAGTCGACCCCGGGGGCCTCCTGGCGTCGCCGCCGCTCACTTGGACGCCTTCCGCAACCTGTGGTCCCGCTCGGGGCCGCCGGGAGCCTCGCCGACCTGACCGGTGTCGGTAGGCGTCCTGGAAGCGCCCGGCCGACCTGGACGAGGTCCCCCTGGGCCCCCGGGGGACACCCCTTAGTTGGATG
>NC_136527.1:128712872-128727872 GCF_053919585.1 Euprymna scolopes | reverse complement strand
TTCGAAGGTCTCGTTCGAATATTTGCTACTACCACCGAGATCTGCACCCGCGGTCGGCTCCACCCGGGCTCGCGCCCTAGGCTTCCGTGCTCGCCGCGGCGCCCTCCTACTCGTCGCGGCATCGTTTCGGCGCGAAAGTTCATCGCTCCTCGCCGCGACGGTCCGGCATCGGTCCGTCGCTCCAGCGCCATCCATTTTCGGGGCCGGTCGATTCGGCAGGTGAGTTGTTACACACTCCTTAGCGGATTCCGACTTCCGTGGCCACCGTCCTGCTGTCTATATCGACCGACACCCTTTCGGGGATCTCATGGGCGTCGCGTTAGGCACCTTAGCCGGACGTTTGGTTCATCCCACAGCGCCAGTTCTGCTTACCAAAAGTGGCCCACTTGGCACTCGCATTCGAGGTGACCAACCGCCCAGCGAAGCGTGCTGGCGGCGGCGGCCGGATGGGTCGGCTCCGTCGTTCGGGAGAGTCGGCCCGTTCCACCCGTTCCGAGTTCGAGAGTAGGTCGAGGCCGTGAACGGCCCCGGGGCCTCCAATCGTTCGCTTTACCGGATGGAATTGCGACGATCGAGCGCCAGCTATCCTGAGGGAAACTTCGGAGGGAACCAGCTACTAGACGGCTCGATTGGTCTTTCGCCCCTACACCCGGTTCCGACGATCGATTTGCACGTCAGAGGCGCTTCGGACTTCCACCAGAGTTTCCTCTGGCTTCATCCCGACCGGGCGTGGATCGCCATCTTTCGGGTCCCTGGTCGCTCGCTACGCCAGAGTCGGCCGAGTCGTACTCGGAAAAAGGGGAAACCGACCCGGGGGTGATGCGCCCGCGCGCAGCGCCTAAACTCGACGACAAAATAGGACTAGTTCAAGCCGCGGGATCTCACCGATGGGCGGAAGGAGGATATGGAAGCTGGCGCCCGGCAATTCCCCTTTTTGGATGATGCGCCGGTCCCCTCTCGGGGAGGAGGGAAAAACAACCGCACGTCAGCCACGAGCCTTCCCTCTCCTATCTCTCTCGGGAAGAGAGAAAAAAGGAAAAGTTGCGGGCACCGCAGCAGCGACGGCGGAAGGCCGAAAACGCCGCGCCGGCGGGATCGGGCACGGCTCGGAGGCGGGTGAGGCGAGGAGAAGACGACGGCACGAGACCGACGACACCCCCCGACGACCCCCGGACGACTTTGCCACGACACCTCTCCCGATACGACGCCCTCCTACACGCTCTCTCGCTTTCGCTTCGCCTTCGGGGTTAGTCAGAGGTGGCCCCTACGACTCGCGAACGGCCAGGACTCCTCGGTCCGTGTTTCAAGACGGGTCGGGTGGGTTGCCGATGCACGTCGCTGACCCGGGGTGGCGGGCGGCTCGAGTAAAAAAGCGTCGCCGAGCGACCTCTCCGGAAACGGAAACGGGCGCGGGCGGGGTTGCCCCCGACAAGAACCCGAAACGTCGGCGAGGTGCGTGACGGCGAGGCCGCGCCAGTCCTATCCCGCCTCTCATCGCGCACGCGCCCGAGACGGTGGGGCGCCTAAGGAGCGACACACAGAGTGCGTCGCCCGCACGCGACTTCCGGCGGGATCAAAACGGACCGGCTCGCCACGTGTAACGGATCGTGTCCAGATTTCCTCCGTTCCCGGCAGAAAGGGGCAGTTACGTTCGCGGGCCCGACGGCCGGTGGCCCCCGACTTCACAAGGTGGGAAGACGGGGGTTTTCAGGGTGATGAAACGCCTGCCGCCTACGGAAAAAAACCCGCGTGTTCGACCTGCACGCCGGGAACGGGTCGCGACGACGGACCGGAGGGGAAGTGCGTCCGGTGCCGGCCGCGCGGAGGTCGCGCCGAAGCGCCCGCGCCATGATTACGCCGAGCGATGATGAAGGGGACGGGTGCAGCGGAGTCGCGCGCGGAGGGAGCAGGAGGAAAGAAGAAGCGGCGGCGACGGATGCGGCGGGTTAGGGCCCGGCGGCAGCAGCGATCGAGAGGACGAGTCCCCTCCGTCGCAGCCAACCGACGCAGCCACCTACCGACGCCACGGTCGTCACCACGTTTCCCTTCCCGCTATCCACGCGGCCCGTCTCCTTCGTCGGCGACGCGGGCACAAAAGCTGGAACCGCGGGGAACGAGTCCCCCGCGGACACGACGAACGACGACCTGTGCCGCGACGGCCTCTCTTTCAAGAACACACATCGAGTTTGGGCTCGAGCCTAGGCAGCACCGGACTGAGTCCCCCCGCGATCGCGGTGAGCGGTCCCACCCGTTTACCCCTGGGCGGTTTCACGTTCTCTTGAACTCTCTCTCCAAAGTTCTTTTCAACTTTCCCTCACGGTACTTGTCGACTATCGGACTCGTCCCGGTATTTAGCCTTGGATGGAGCTTACCACCCGATTTGGGGCTGCGTTCCCAAGCAACCCGACTCTCGGATCGAAGGCCGTCGCTCGCCGTCCGCACCGAATGGGCCTGGCACCCGCCGCGGGCGGCCCCGATCGAGGGAACTCCGAACTATGCGAGGACGAAAACGAACGGCTGCCTTCGACCCATGCGCCACACGTCCCGAAGCCTTTTACTTGCGACGGGATTCGGCGTTGGGCTTCTCCCGGTTCACTCGCCGTTACTAAGGGAATCCCGGTTGGTTTCTTTTCCTCCGCTTAGCGATATGCTTAAGTTCAGCGGGTCGTCTCGTCCGAGCCGAGGGCGGCGGTTTTTAGTAGAGTGTGGTGTTTGGAGGAGAGGAATCTCGATCGGTACCCTCCGTGTGACGACGGCTGGCCGATATAGCGCCCGTCCGACCGAAAATGAAGAAGCCAACAATTAAAAAAAAGCCTGGGTCCTCCCCATCCGACGTTGCCTACGACGCGGCCACCTTTTTACGGTGCGACGGCCGTGCTCGTCGCGCTGCTCGAGGCGTCGCTGAGAGACACCTTCATGAGGCAGAGAGCGAGACGAGCAGGCGGCGCTTACGTCGGCAGTCGGTTAGGTCGGTGCTTTTTTTTTGTTTTGTTCTCTCCCTTCGGCTGCTTTCGGACAGACTCCTCCTGCTCCTCCTCCACAGTGTTTCTTCACGCGGTCGAAAAGGGAAAAGACTCCGCGGTCTGCCAGCGGGAGACGAAGGAGGAGGCCGGAGAGGGTTTTAAAAAAAAAAAAGACATTGAAAGGAGTCAATTCTTTTTTTTATTTTTCTTCCCCCTCGTCACTCGCTCCTGCGACGTCCCGGTTACCACCGTGCCGAGGACCGGGCGGGCACGGGGACGGCAAGATGTCGTTTCGTTAACGGAGAAAGACATGTAACGTTCCGCCTCTCGACCGGACGTGGCCCCGAGACAAGGGATCTCGGGGCCGCAATGTGCGTTCGAGGTGTCGATGTTCACTGAGTCCTGCAATTCGCATCAGTTCTCGCGGCTGGCCGCGCTCTTCATCGACGGACGAGCCGAGTGATCCCCCGTCCAGGGTTCAGCACTTGGGTTTTTTTTATATTAGTTTTTGTTTATATAGATTTAGTAGTGTGCGAGGAGGTCTGTGCGAGGAGGCGTGACGGCATTGCAATGTCGCGAGTAGTTTGTTTTTAGCTAGCGGCGGTGGCACAGCGGCTGCAAAAAAAACAAAAAACGATAAAGCGGCGACAAGGCAAAGAAGAAGCGGCCATCACTTGCGGTGGGCGAAAAAACAAACAGGTGGTAAGACGGCGGAAGCAAGCAAGAAGAGCTGGGGCTTTAAAAACCTCCGCGTCACCACAAAATCTATCTCTCGCTCCGCCTTTTATAGGTTTGTTTGCGCGCATTCGAGGCGTTGACGCCGACAGACAGAGGAGGTAGGCCGGAAAACAACAAACCAGTCTCGAACGGGAAAACGGTAATGATCCTTCCGCAGGTTCACCTACGGAAACCTTGTTACGACTTTTACTTCCTCTAAACGATCGGGTTCGGTCGTCTTCTCCAGGCATCGAACGTCCGAGGCGTAGATGCACGAGTGTCGTGACGGACACGTCGCGCACTGCCCCGGCGGCGTCGTCGGCCAGATCCGAGGACCTCACCGGACCGTTCGATCGGTAGTAGCGACGGGCGGTGTGTACAAAGGGCAGGGACGTGATCGACGCGGGCTGTTGACCCGCGCCTACCGGGAATTCCTCGTTCACGGGGTTGGTTACAGGCCCCGATCCCTATCACGGGAGGTGGTTCAGAGGTTTCCCAACCCTCTCGGGCCGGGGCGAAGTCCCCGCTGATACCTCCAGTGTAGCGCGCGTGCGGCCCCGGACATCTAAGGGCATCACAGACCTGTTATCGCTCCGCCCTCGTGTGGCTTTCTGCCACCCGTCCCTCTAAGAAGTGCGTGAGAAAACCGACCCGGACCCGAGCGCCACGGAGGACGCCGAGCCCGCCGTAAAAATCACTGACATCGGCGCACTAGTTAGCAGGCCGGAGTCTCGTTCGTTATCGGAATCAACCAGACGGATCGCTCCACCAACTAAGAACGGCCATGCACCACCACCCACCGAATCGAGAAAGAGCTATCGATCTGTCAATCCTACCGGTGTCCGGACCGGGTGAGTTTTCCCGTGTTGAGTCAAATTAAGCCGCAGGCTCCACTCCTGGTGGTGCCCTTCCGTCAATTCCTTTAAGTTTCAGCTTTGCAACCATACTCCCCCCGGAACCGAACTCTGGTTTCCCGCAGGCTACCCGCCGGGTCATGGAAGCGAACGCCGGCGGATCGCCGGTCGGCATCGTTTACGGTCGGAACTACGACGGTATCTGATCGTCTTCGAACCTCCGACTTTCGCTCTTGATCGAGGAAAACGTGCTTGCCACACGCCATCGCTGCAGTTCGTCTTGCGACGATCCAAGAATTTCACCTCTAACGTCGCAATACGAGTGGCCCCGACCGCTCCCTTCGATCATTGCCTCGCCGTAGACGGAGACCGACAGACGTAGACGAGGCCCTCTTCCATCATTCCATGCTTATCGTATGCAAGCTTGAACAGCCCGCTCTGAGCACTCTAATTTTTTCAAAGTGAACGTACCGGCCGCCGCGGACACTCGGTTAAGAGCACCCTTGGAGGAGAAACCGCCGACCGCAACACGCGCGCAGACAAGACACGAAGCAGGGACTCGGAGCGGACCGGGGGGTTCAAAAAAAAAGAGGAACGCGCGGAAAGGGAGAGGGAGAGAAGCGCGGGGGTCAGAGTGCGGGGATGCGAATGAACGCACCCAAACACACACACGTAGCACCCCCCCGTTAGACTACTCCCGGAACCGAACCGACGACCACTTGTTTTTTTTTTCCCGGATCCCGATCACGACCTCCTCGTCCACCTCGCCGGCAGGACCGCGTGGCGGGTATGCTAGCGGTTGACACCGGCGGAAAGGGCCGGGAATGCGAACGGACGACCAAAGTCAACGACGGACGATGGCGCCGCCGCCCCGGGGCCGCTTGCGCGACCACGAACCCGAGTTCGGACTACGAGCTTTTTAACCGCAACAACTTTAATATACGCTACCGGAGCTGGAATTACCGCGGCTGCTGGCACCAGACTTGCCCTCCGGTTGGTCCTCGTTAACGGATTTGAAGTGTACTCATTCCGATCGCGGGGCCTCGACAGAGTCCCGCGTCGTTATTTTTCGTCACTACCTCCCCGTGCCGGGAGTGGGTAATTTGCGCGCCTGCTGCCTTCCTTGGATGTGGTAGCCGTTTCGCATGCTCCCTCTCCGGAATCGAACCCCGATTCCCCGTTACCCGTAGTAACCACGGTAGGCACTTAACCGACCGTCGACAGTTGATAGGGCGGACCCTCGAGAGACCCGTCGCCGGGCGTGAAAGCTCGTGCGATCGACCAGTGAGTTATCCAGAGTCACCAAAGCGGAGCGCGCCGCCCTATGAGCCCCGCCACCGAACGGACCCGCGAGCGGGAACGCCGACGACGGGAGGACGGAATGACGCGCATCGGTCTCAGTCTAATATGTAGCGCCGCGACCCGGAACGGCCGACGCGGGTGCCAGCGCGCGAGGCGTGGCGACGACGGCGCGCCGACCGATCGCGGCCTGTGTCACATGTATTAGCTCTAGAATTGCCACAGTTATCCATCGCCTCCGAGGAGGAATACGGTCCCGAGGATTAGGTCCGGTTCCTGAGCCATTCGCGGTTTCGCCCGTTCTAATGCGTGGCGTGAACTTACACTTGCATGGCTTAAGCTTTGAGACAAGCATATGACTACTGGCAGGATCAACCAGGTATCGTTGGAATTTGGGACTTTGTTTCGACAGAACGACAGACCGACCGACCGACCGACCGACATAAGACAGACAACTACAACGACGGGCACGTGTTTATTTATTTTTCGAGGGGGTTCGCCGTCAGTAGAAGCGCGCTGCCCGCGCTGATGGCCTCTTTTTTGTTTCTCCCCTGACTTGGACCGAGACCGAGACTCAAAGAACGAAAGCGACCAACGTCGACAACAACAACGACAACGGCACCCTTGACAGCGATACATACGACAAACGACAAGCAGCACGACGGCAGTGCACACGGACATCGAGGGTCAAGGTGCAGACTGAACTCGCCGAGGTCGTCGTCATCGTGGTCGCCATCGATTCCGTCTCGTCGTCGTCGTCGTCAACGTCCACGTCACAGCCGGCCGAGAAGAGAGAACAGACGACAGCGTCGACAACAACAACATCGACAACGGCACCCTTGACAGCGATACATACGACAAACGACAAACAGCACGACGGCAGTGCACACGGACATCGGAGGTCAAGGTGCAGACTGGAATCGTCGAGGTCGTCGTCATCGTGGTCGCCATCGATGCCGTCTCGTCGTCGTCGTCGTCGTCTTCGTCGTCGTCGTCGTCGTCATCAACGTACCAACCGACCGAGACGAGAGAGCAAGCAACAACGTCGACAACAACAACGACAACGGCACCCTTGACAGCGATACATACGACAAACGACAAACAGCACGACGGCAGTGCACACGGACATCGGAGGTCAAGGTGCAGACTGAACTCGTCGAGGTCGTCGTCATCGTGGTCGCCATCGATGCCGTCTCGTCGTCGTCGTCGTCTCCGTCGTCGTCGTCGTCGTCGCCAACGTCAACGTCAACATCACAGCCGTCATCGGGGAGGAGCTGGACCAGGGCAGCGGCGGCGTAAATTTTCCCGTCACCTTCGTCGTCGCCTTCGTCGACCGACCGACCGACCGGCGTCGTGTTCGTGCTCGGAAAACCGAGGAGAGACAACGTGCACATGGCGCGTTCTCGCAAGCGGCTCCTCGGTCCGATTTTTTTGGGCGGCTTTTTCGAGCTTTTTTTTTTTTCTCACCCTTTCGTCCGTGCGACGGCGAACGTTAGGGGAAAAAAAAAAAAAAAAAACGACAACAACGCGGCGGACCGGGCGAACAACATCGTCGACACACACGACATTGACGACCGGTCCCCCTTTTCACAATCGCATCGAGATAAAAACGAACGAGTCCGATTCGAGCACCGAGTCGCGAGCGGGAGGACTGTCGGTGCAAGTATCGATCACTGACGTGAGCGCTTCGCCGGACAGAGGATGGCTCATCCGGCAGCCGTGCAAATCGACGGTATGGGAAGAACGAACAAGAAGAGCAACGACTTGATCGGCGGCTTGGGAACTGCGGACGGTGAAAACGGGTTAATCGACTGCGACCACGACTGCTCGATCGATCTTCTTTGGCGCTAACAAAGGTGGAGGTGGCGCAAGAAGGGACTAGCGCTATCACCGTCCACGTATCAGAAGATGCGGCGGCAGACGTCGACGCTTATGCGTTGTCGGACGAGAAGTCGCTGCAGCACGTGTACCGCGAGCGGGACGTCCAAGGTTTTGCCAGACGGAAAGAAATCGGGTGTCAGCGAACGTTCACACGGCTGTGAGATCGGACGCTGACAGGAGTAGGAGGCGGCAGGCAGGCGGCGGTTACGGCGGCGGCGCCTGCTGCTGCTCATCCTCCTGTTTGCTGCGGCGACTTCCAGGACGGGAGAGCATCGAACAACGTACGTATGGTTACAAGGGGATCAGGATCTACATAGTGCATCCCCCGCGGC
This sequence comes from Euprymna scolopes, assembly GCF_053919585.1. Taxonomy (NCBI): domain Eukaryota; kingdom Metazoa; phylum Mollusca; class Cephalopoda; order Sepiida; family Sepiolidae; genus Euprymna; species Euprymna scolopes. Next base: position 128,719,826 of record NC_136527.1, on the reverse strand, counting down.
TATTTTTGTTTGTTTGTTCGCTCGTTCGTTAATTCGTTCGTTCGTTCGTTCGTTCGTTACAATGTACGTTTTTCCGTTCGACGGCGGCAGAGAGCGGCGGCGTTTCTCCCTAATCCGGAGGATTTATCGGTCGCACAGCGATGGGTCGTTCGGCCGATCATCGAAAGATTCGCAGGTAGTGGTTGAATGGCAGAACGGCAGCAACAACAGCGGCGGCTGAGAGCGGCGAACGCTGAGGCGGAAGCAGAAGCTGCAGCAAACGTATCGGCTAAACATGGTGGACATAGATATGGCTGACGACGCGGGTACCACGACGACTATGGAACCAGGAAAAGGAGCCGTTAGTTGTTCCAACATATCGTTCGACACGTCGAGCAGCCCTAGGTCCACGGAGAAGCACACACACGTACCACGTATTATAACCTAACGACGATGAGCGGGCGCACGGTTGGCAGGAACGAAGGCGGCGGATCAAAACAAGTTGGAGCGCGGCGACAGCGATAACGGTGACAGCCCTAGGCGGCGGAGATGCCACTTTCTGACGCCTTTGCGACAAGCCCGTAGAGACGTTCCGGACCACCACGAGGCAAAGAGTCGCTGCTCCGACGAACCGACACACCAAAGTGTGCTTCCTACCGAACATGTTTTATAAAACTTTCAAACTGGAAAACCCCAGAAATTGGTGTTGGTATTCGTCCAGACCCACCTCCGACACCTGAAAATGGTGGTCAAAAAAAACGTCGATTATACGAAGCGACATTTCTGGTCGGCGATTTTCCAGTTTTACGCCTACTGCCACATGGGGATGTCGGTAGGCGTCGCAAAGTGCCTTCTCGACGCCTAGGCACACCAGGACTTTGTCATTTTTTTCCCCCTCGACATTCCTGGTCCGGTCTATTCCGATTTTACACCTACCGCCATGTGGGGGTGGCAGTAGGCGTCGAAAAGTGCCTTCTCGACCGCTAGCGACACCACTACTTTATCGAGCTCTGGAGGCCCGCACACCGACCCGGGGGCCGCGGAGTCGACCCCGGGGGCCTCCTGGCGTCGCCGCCGCTCACTTGGACGCCTTCCGCAACCTGTGGTCCCGCTCGGGGCCGCCGGGAGCCTCGCCGACCTGACCGGTGTCGGTAGGCGTCTGGAAGCGCCCGGCCGACCTGGACGAGGTCCCCCTGGCCCCCGGGGGACACCCCTTAGTTGGATGGGGGTGCTGTCCCGGGCACACATGCAACCCGCGGCCGCCTACCGACAGCCCCCTTCGCTCGATCGCTACTCCTTTCCAACATATGTCGGAGAAGCCGGGCGGTTGTGAAACCCCAGAAATGGTGTTGGTATTCGTCCAGACCCACCTCCGACACCTGAAAATGGTGGTCAAAAAAAACGTCGATTATACGAAGCGACATTTCTGGTCGGCGATTTTCCAGTTTTGCGCCTACCGCCATGTGGGGTGGCAGTAGGCGTCGAAAAGTGCCTTCTCGACCGCTAGCGACACCACTACTTTATCGAGCTCTGGAGGCCCGCACACCGACCCGGGGGCCGCGGAGTCGACCCCGGGGGCCTCCTGGCGTCGCCGCCGCTCACTTGGACGCCTTCCGCAACCTGTGGTCCCGCTCGGGGCCGCCGGGAGCCTCGCCGACCTGACCGGTGTCGGTAGGCGTCTGGAAGCGCCCGGCCGACCTGGACGAGGTCCCCCTGGCCCCCGGGGGACACCCCTTAGTTGGATGGGGGTGCTGTCCCGGGCACACATGCAACCCGCGGCCGCCTACCGACAGCCCCCTTCGCTCGATCGCTACTCCTTTCCAACATATGTCGGAGAAGCCGGGCGGTTGTGAAACCCCAGAAATGGTGTTGGTATTCGTCCAGACCCACCTCCGACACCTGAAAATGGTGGTCAAAAAAAAACGTCGATTATACGAAGCGACATTTCTGGTCGGCGATTTTCCAGTTTTGCGCCTACCGCCATGTGGGGGTGGCAGTAGGCGTCGAAAAGTGCCTTCTCGACCGCTAGCGACACCACTACTTTATCGAGCTCTGGAGGCCCGCACACCGACCCGGGGGCCGCGGAGTCGACCCCGGGGGCCTCCTGGCGTCGCCGCCGCTCACTTGGACGCCTTCCGCAACCTGTGGTCCCGCTCGGGGCCGCCGGGAGCCTCGCCGACCTGACCGGTGTCGGTAGGCGTCTGGAAGCGCCCGGCCGACCTGGACGAGGTCCCCCTGGCCCCCGGGGGACACCCCTTAGTTGGATGGGGGTGCTGTCCCGGGCACACATGCAACCCGCGGCCGCCTACCGACAGCCCCCTTCGCTCGATCGCTACTCCTTTCCAACATATGTCGGAGAAGCCGGGCGGTTGTGAAACCCCAGAAATGGTGTTGGTATTCGTCCAGACCCACCTCCGACACCTGAAAATGGTGGTCAAAAAAAACGTCGATTATACGAAGCGACATTTCTGGTCGGCGATTTTCCAGTTTTGCGCCTACCGCCATGTGGGGGTGGCAGTAGGCGTCGAAAAGTGCCTTCTCGACCGCTAGCGACACCACTACTTTATCGAGCTCTGGAGGCCCGCACACCGACCCGGGGGCCGCGGAGTCCACCCCGGGGGCCTCCTGGCGTCGCCGCCGCTCACTTGGACGCCTTCCGCAACCTGTGGTCCCGCTCGGGGCCGCCGGGAGCCTCGCCGACCTGACCGGTGTCGGTAGGCGTCTGGAAGCGCCCGGCCGACCTGGACGAGGTCCCCCTGGCCCCCGGGGGACACCCCTTAGTTGGATGGGGGTGCTGTCCCGGGCACACATGCAACCCGCGGCCGCCTACCGACAGCCCCCTTCGCTCGATCGCTACTCCTTTCCAACATATGTCGGAGAAGCCGGGCGGTTGTGAAACCCCAGAAATGGTGTTGGTATTCGTCCAGACCCACCTCCGACACCTGAAAATGGTGGTCAAAAAAACGTCGATTATACGAAGCGACATTTCTGGTCGGCGATTTTCCAGTTTTGCGCCTACCGCCATGTGGGGGTGGCAGTAGGCGTCGAAAAGTGCCTTCTCGACCGCTAGCGACACCACTACTTTATCGAGCTCTGGAGGCCCGCACACCGACCCGGGGGCCGCGGAGTCGACCCCGGGGGCCTCCTGGCGTCGCCGCCGCTCACTTGGACGCCTTCCGCAACCTGTGGTCCCGCTCGGGGCCGCCGGGAGCCTCGCGACCTGACCGGTGTCGGTAGGCGTCTGGAAGCGCCCGGCCGACCTGGACGAGGTCCCCCTGGCCCCCGGGGGACACCCCTTAGTTGGATGGGGGTGCTGTCCCGGGCACACATGCAACCCGCGGCCGCCTACCGACAGCCCCCTTCGCTCGATCGCTACTCCTTTCCAACATATGTCGGAAAAGCCGGGCGGTTGTGAAACCCCAGAAATGGTGTTGGTATTCGTCCAGACCCACCTCCGACACCTGAAAATGGTGGTCAAAAAAAACGTCGATTATACGAAGCGACATTTCTGGTCGGCGATTTTCCAGTTTTGCGCCTACCGCCATGTGGGGGTGGCAGTAGGCGTCGAAAAGTGCCTTCTCGACCGCTAGCGACACCACTACTTTATCGAGCTCTGGAGGCCCGCACACCGACCCGGGGGCCGCGGAGTCGACCCCGGGGGCCTCCTGGCGTCGCCGCCGCTCACTTGGACGCCTTCCGCAACCTGTGGTCCCGCTCGGGGCCGCCGGGAGCCTCGCCGACCTGACCGGTGTCGGTAGGCGTCTGGAAGCGCCCGGCCGACCTGGACGAGGTCCCCCTGGCCCCCGGGGGACACCCCTTAGTTGGATGGGGGTGCTGTCCCGGGCACACATGCAACCCGCGGCCGCCTACCGACAGCCCCCTTCGCTCGATCGCTACTCCTTTCCAACATATGTCGGAGAAGCCGGGCGGTTGTGAAACCCCAGAAATGGTGTTGGTATTCGTCCAGACCCACCTCCGACACCTGAAAATGGTGGTCAAAAAAAACGTCGATTATACGAAGCGACATTTCTGGTCGGCGATTTTCCAGTTTTGCGCCTACCGCCATGTGGGGGTGGCAGTAGGCGTCGAAAAGTGCCTTCTCGACCGCTAGCGACACCACTACTTTATCGAGCTCTGGAGGCCCGCACACCGACCCGGGGGCCGCGGAGTCGACCCCGGGGGCCTCCTGGCGTCGCCGCCGCTCACTTGGACGCCTTCCGCAACCTGTGGTCCCGCTCGGGGCCGCCGGGAGCCTCGCCGACCTGACCGGTGTCGGTAGGCGTCTGGAAGCGCCCGGCCGACCTGGACGAGGTCCCCCTGGCCCCCGGGGGACACCCCTTAGTTGGATGGGGGTGCTGTCCCGGGCACACATGCAACCCGCGGCCGCCTACCGACAGCCCCCTTCGCTCGATCGCTACTCCTTTCCAACATATGTCGGAGAAGCCGGGCGGTTGTGAAACCCCAGAAATGGTGTTGGTATTCGTCCAGACCCACCTCCGACACCTGAAAATGGTGGTCAAAAAAAACGTCGATTATACGAAGCGACATTTCTGGTCGGCGATTTTCCAGTTTTGCGCCTACCGCCATGTGGGGGTGGCAGTAGGCGTCGAAAAGTGCCTTCTCGACCGCTAGCGACACCACTACTTTATCGAGCTCTGGAGGCCCGCACACCGACCCGGGGGCCGCGGAGTCGACCCCGGGGGCCTCCTGGCGTCGCCGCCGCTCACTTGGACGCCTTCCGCAACCTGTGGTCCCGCTCGGGGCCGCCGGGAGCCTCGCCGACCTGACCGGTGTCGGTAGGCGTCAGTCAAACTTGCTTAAGAGGCAAAGCCTCCTCACACCTTAAGAGAGTCACAGTTAGTCCCGCCGTTTACCCGTGGTCGTCGTCGGGGGTGCCGGTCGGTGTGTTTCGGCGTGTTTCTTTCTTACTTTAGCTCGCTCCTATAAGCTAACTCAGCAGCCCTGCTAAAATCAATTTATCATTATTTTCAATCTATCGAAAATCTTAATTTATTATTATTTTCCAACTATCGAAAATCTTAATAGAGTTGGGGTTTTTTGTTTGTTTTTTTTTTTAAATTCCATTGTAACAACAGACAGCCAGCCAGCAGCATGTGGTGTCGGTAGGCGTCTGGAAGCGCTTGAGGAGGCAGAGGAGTTGGCAAGCTCGCTAAACTGCCCGCTGGTGTGGTGGTGTCGGTAGAGGCGTCTTGAATATACCCGGTCGCTCGATCGACGACGACGACGGCTAGGTGGCCGAGGAGGAGGACTACCTACCTACCTAGCCGAATAGCCGTGGTAGTCGTCAGTCAAACTTGCTTAAGAGGCGGCAAAGTCCCGCCGTTTACCCGTGGTCGTCGTCGGGGGGTGCCGGTCGGTGTGTTTCGGCGTGTTTCTTTCTTACTTTAGCTCGCTCCTATAAGCTAACTCAGCAGCCCTGCTAAAATCAATTTATCATTATTTTCAATCTATCGAAAATCTTAATTTATTATTATTTTCCAACTATCGAAAATCTTAATAGAGTTGGGGTTTTTTGTTTGTTTTTTTTTTTAAATTCCATTGTAACAACAGACAGCCAGCCAGCAGCATGTGGTGTCGGTAGGCGTCTGGAAGCGCTTGAGGAGGCAGAGGAGTTGGCAAGCTCGCTAAACTGCCCGCTGGTGTGGTGGTGTCGGTAGAGGCGTCTTGAATATACCCGGTCGCTCGATCGACGACGACGGCTAGGTGGCCGAGGAGGAGGACTACCTACCTACCTACCTAGCCGAATAGCCGTGGTAGTCGTCAGTCAAACTTGCTTAAGAGGCGGCAAAGTCCCGCCGTTTACCCGTGGTCGTCGTCGGGGGTGCCGGTCGGTGTGTTTCGGCGTGTTTCTTTCTTACTTTAGCTCGCTCCTATAAGCTAACTCAGCAGCCCTGCTAAAATCAATTTATCATTATTTTCAATCTATCGAAAATCTTAATAAATGAGATTTGGTTTTCATGTGAATGTTATCATCTATAAGTTTAAAACTTTGTTTATAAAAGAAATCATGTTAATGACATCGACTGCGGCCGGGTGCCGGAACCCCGTAAGCATTTTTCACTCCAACTTATTTTAATAAACAGCCAGTCTAGAGTTAAGGAAGGAAAAAAAATTAATTATAAAAAATAATATTCGTTCGGAACGGATCGAGGAAAAAACAAAAAACACGCGGAGAAATAATGGTCTCTCTCCACACCGCTTCGTCTTTCCGGTACGAAACGGACTCGGACTCGGACTCGGACTCGGACTCGGACTCGGTCTCCGTCTCGGTCGTCCCTCGGTGAGGACGAATCGTTTCGGTCGAGGGCTTAGTCTCAATAGATCGCAGTGTGGTGGCTGCTCTACTAAGTACGACACCCCGAGCCTGAAGTCAAGTGGTCTACGAGCGATCCCTCGTCTCACGCTCCACAGGGGGTTCGAAACAGGACGGCGACGGCAACATCCCGCCGGTCGCGCATGTCGAGTCGGTTGGCCCGTTCGCGCACGCCGCCGCGTAAGCAGCAACGACGACAGCGACCCGACGACGGCCCGAAGACCGCCGACGAAACCACCACCGCCGCCACCACCACAAGCGACGACGACCGCTATGGCAGGCTCCAGCGGAACGGAAAGAGACGCCTTTCGTAATACCGTGACGGCACCGGTCGCGGTTCCGGCTTAGAGGCTTTCAGCCGTTATCGCGCGGAGGCAGCGTGGCACCGCCGCTCGTTCGAGCGAGCACGCGAACCGTTGCTCCGATCCCGCGGTTCCTCTCGTACTGGACGGGATAGCCGTGGCCACGGCCGACGTAACACACGTGTCGATCGGTAGGATAAAACTAACCTGTCTCACGACGGTCTAAACCCAGCTCACGTTCCCTGTCAGTGGGTGAACAATCCAACGCTTGGCGAATTCTGCTTCGCAATGATAGGAAGAGCCGACATCGAAGGATCAAAAAGCGACGTCGCTACGAAC
>NC_136527.1:128711508-128712772 GCF_053919585.1 Euprymna scolopes | reverse complement strand
CGACCACGACTGCTCGATCGATCTTCTTTGGCGCTAACAAAGGTGGAGGTGGCGCAAGAAGGGACTAGCGCTATCACCGTCCACGTATCAGAAGATGCGGCGGCAGACGTCGACGCTTATGCGTTGTCGGACGAGAAGTCGCTGCAGCACGTGTACCGCGAGCGGGACGTCCAAGGTTTGCCAGACGGAAAGAAATCGGGTGTCAGCGAACGTTCACACGGCTGTGAGATCGGACGCTGACAGGAGTAGGAGGCGGCAGGCAGGCGGCGGTTACGGCGGCGGCGCCTGCTGCTGCTCATCCTCCTGTTTGCTGCGGCGACTTCCAGGACGGGAGAGCATCGAACAACGTACGTATGGTTACAAGGGGATCAGGATCTACATAGTGCATCCCCCGCGGCTATTTTTGTTTGTTTGTTCGCTCGTTCGTTAATTCGTTCGTTCGTTCGTTCGTTCGTTACAATGTACGTTTTTCCGTTCGACGGCGGCAGAGAGCGGCGGCGTTTCTCCCTAATCCGGAGGATTTATCGGTCGCACAGCGATGGGTCGTTCGGCCGATCATCGAAAGATTCGCAGGTAGTGGTTGAATGGCAGAACGGCAGCAACAACAGCGGCGGCTGAGAGCGGCGAACGCTGAGGCGGAAGCAGAAGCTGCAGCAAACGTATCGGCTAAACATGGTGGACATAGATATGGCTGACGACGCGGGTACCACGACGACTATGGAACCAGGAAAAGGAGCCGTTAGTTGTTCCAACATATCGTTCGACACGTCGAGCAGCCCTAGGTCCACGGAGAAGCACACACACGTACCACGTATTATAACCTAACGACGATGAGCGGGCGCACGGTTGGCAGGAACGAAGGCGGCGGATCAAAACAAGTTGGAGCGCGGCGACAGCGATAACGGTGACAGCCCTAGGCGGCGGAGATGCCACTTTCTGACGCCTTTGCGACAAGCCCGTAGAGACGTTCCGGACCACCACGAGGCAAAGAGTCGCTGCTCCGACGAACCGACACACCAAAGTGTGCTTCCTACCGAACATGTTTTATAAAACTTTCAAACTGGAAAACCCCAGAAATGGTGTTGGTATTCGTCCAGACCCACCTCCGACACCTGAAAATGGTGGTCAAAAAAAACGTCGATTATACGAAGCGACATTTCTGGTCGGCGATTTTCCAGTTTTACGCCTACTGCCACATGGGGATGTCGGTAGGCGTCGCAAAGTGCCTTCTCGACGCCTAGGCACACCAGGACTTTGTCATTTT
>NC_136527.1:128694008-128706508 GCF_053919585.1 Euprymna scolopes | reverse complement strand
CCCCGCCGACGGTCCCCCGCCGTTTTTGGTCGACGCCACACTCCTGCCGCCCGACGGCGGACTCCCACCCGTATCGCTCTCCGACCCGCAACACACGCTCGCTTGACCGCGACCGCTTGACCGGAACACGCCGCCGCACAACGGACCGCCGCGGCCCCTATGCCTTCGCCGCAAAGCGCGAACGGAGCGAACGCTACAGCCCCGTACCGGTTCCTCGCTTCGCGCGGGCACGGCCCGACCGACCCGGTCCTCGGAGCCAATCCTTCTTCCGAAGGTACGGATCCATTTTGCCGACTTCCCTTACCTACATTGATGCCATCGACGAGAGGCTGTACACCTTGGAGACCTGCTGCGGATGGTGGGTACGGACCGACTCGAGAGCTGCGAAAACCGGACCCGGATTTTCCAGGGCCGCCGAAAGCGCACCGGACGCCGCCCGAGCCGCGGCGCTCTACAGGTACCTTTTCCGTATCTCCGGACGAGCCGATTCCACGGACATGGTCCTTTACGAAGAAGAGAGAACTCTTCCCGGGGCTCCCGGCGACGTCTCCGGGCTCGCTTGCGTCACCGCGGTTTCGCCCGGGAAGCGACGGGCGCCGCCGACATCGCTGCCGACAGCGTCGCCACCCCCGGGCCCTCTCCGAGTCCGGGTTCGGGAATATTAACCCGATTCCCTTTCGACGGGAGGCCGGCCGCTTTTTTTTTGTTTGGGCTTTTGATTCGATTCGATTCGATTCGCTTTCCTTTCACCTTTCATAACGGATCCGGCGCCTTTCGGGAAGACTTTCGCCCGCGTCTTAGGACCGACTGACCCGTGCTCGACCGCCGTTGGCACGGAACCCTTCTCCACTTCGGTCTTCGAAGGTTCTCGTTCGAATATTTGCTACTACCACCGAGATCTGCACCCGCGGTCGGCTCCACCCGGGCTCGCGCCCTAGGCTTCCGTGCTCGCCGCGGCGCCCTCCTACTCGTCGCGGCATCGTTTCGGCGCGAAAGTTCATCGCTCCTCGCCGCGACGGTCCGGCATCGGTCCGTCGCTCCAGCGCCATCCATTTTCGGGGCCGGTCGATTCGGCAGGTGAGTTGTTACACACTCCTTAGCGGATTCCGACTTCCGTGGCCACCGTCCTGCTGTCTATATCGACCGACACCCTTTCGGGGATCTCATGGGCGTCGCGTTAGGCACCTTAGCCGGACGTTTGGTTCATCCCACAGCGCCAGTTCTGCTTACCAAAAGTGGCCCACTTGGCACTCGCATTCGAGGTGACCAACCGCCCAGCGAAGCGTGCTGGCGGCGGCGGCCGGATGGGTCGGCTCCGTCGTTCGGGAGAGTCGGCCCGTTCCACCCGTTCCGAGTTCGAGAGTAGGTCGAGGCCGTGAACGGCCCCGGGGCCTCCAATCGTTCGCTTTACCGGATGGAATTGCGACGATCGAGCGCCAGCTATCCTGAGGGAAACTTCGGAGGGAACCAGCTACTAGACGGCTCGATTGGTCTTTCGCCCCTACACCCGGTTCCGACGATCGATTTGCACGTCAGAGGCGCTTCGGACTTCCACCAGAGTTTCCTCTGGCTTCATCCCGACCGGGCGTGGATCGCCATCTTTCGGGTCCCTGGTCGCTCGCTACGCCAGAGTCGGCCGAGTCGTACTCGGAAAAAGGGGAAACCGACCCGGGGGTGATGCGCCCGCGCGCAGCGCCTAAACTCGACGACAAAATAGGACTAGTTCAAGCCGCGGGATCTCACCGATGGGCGGAAGGAGGATATGGAAGCTGGCGCCCGGCAATTCCCCTTTTTGGATGATGCGCCGGTCCCCTCTCGGGGAGGAGGGAAAAACAACCGCACGTCAGCCACGAGCCTTCCCTCTCCTATCTCTCTCGGGAAGAGAGAAAAAAGGAAAAGTTGCGGGCACCGCAGCAGCGACGGCGGAAGGCCGAAAACGCCGCGCCGGCGGGATCGGGCACGGCTCGGAGGCGGGTGAGGCGAGGAGAAGACGACGGCACGAGACCGACGACACCCCCCGACGACCCCCGGACGACTTTGCCACGACACCTCTCCCGATCGACGCCCTCCTACACGCTCTCTCGCTTTCGCTTCGCCTTCGGGGTTAGTCAGAGGTGGCCCCTACGACTCGCGAACGGCCAGGACTCCTCGGTCCGTGTTTCAAGACGGGTCGGGTGGGTTGCCGATGCACGTCGCTGACCCGGGGTGGCGGGCGGCTCGAGTAAAAAAGCGTCGCCGAGCGACCTCTCCGGAAACGGAAACGGGCGCGGGCGGGGTTGCCCCCGACAAGAACCCGAAACGTCGGCGAGGTGCGTGACGGCGAGGCCGCGCCAGTCCTATCCCGCCTCTCATCGCGCACGCGCCCGAGACGGTGGGGCGCCTAAGGAGCGACACACAGAGTGCGTCGCCCGCACGCGACTTCCGGCGGGATCAAAACGGACCGGCTCGCCACGTGTAACGGATCGTGTCAGATTTCCTCCGTTCCCGGCAGAAAGGGGCAGTTACGTTCGCGGGCCCGACGGCCGGTGGCCCCCGACTTCACAAGGTGGGAAGACGGGGGTTTTCAGGGTGATGAAACGCCTGCCGCCTACGGAAAAAAACCCGCGTGTTCGACCTGCACGCCGGGAACGGGTCGCGACGACGGACCGGAGGGGAAGTGCGTCCGGTGCCGGCCGCGCGGAGGTCGCGCCGAAGCGCCCGCGCCATGATTACGCCGAGCGATGATGAAGGGGACGGGTGCAGCGGAGTCGCGCGCGGAGGGAGCAGGAGGAAAGAAGAAGCGGCGGCGACGGATGCGGCGGGTTAGGGCCCGGCGGCAGCAGCGATCGAGAGGACGAGTCCCCTCCGTCGCAGCCAACCGACGCAGCCACCTACCGACGCCGCGGTCGTCACCACGTTTCCCTTCCCGCTATCCACGCGGCCCGTCTCCTTCGTCGGCGACGCGGGCACAAAAGCTGGAACCGCGGGGAACGAGTCCCCCGCGGACACGACGAACGACGACCTGTGCCGCGACGGCCTCTCTTTCAAGAACACACATCGAGTTTGGGCTCGAGCCTAGGCAGCACCGGACTGAGTCCCCCCGCGATCGCGGTGAGCGGTCCCACCCGTTTACCCCTGGGCGGTTTCACGTTCTCTTGAACTCTCTCTCCAAAGTTCTTTTCAACTTTCCCTCACGGTACTTGTCGACTATCGGACTCGTCCCGGTATTTAGCCTTGGATGGAGCTTACCACCCGATTTGGGCTGCGTTCCCAAGCAACCCGACTCTCGGATCGAAGGCCGTCGCTCGCCGTCCGCACCGAATGGGCCTGGCACCCGCCGCGGGCGGCCCCGATCGAGGGAACTCCGAACTATGCGAGACGAAAACGAACGGCTGCCTTCGACCCATGCGCCACACGTCCCGAAGCCTTTAACTTGCGACGGGATTCGGCGTTGGGCTTCTCCCGGTTCACTCGCCGTTACTAAGGGAATCCCGGTTGGTTTCTTTTCCTCCGCTTAGCGATATGCTTAAGTTCAGCGGGTCGTCTCGTCCGAGCCGAGGGCGGCGGTTTTTAGTAGAGTGTGGTGTTTGGAGGAGAGGAATCTCGATCGGTACCCTCCGTGTGACGACGGCTGGCCGATATAGCGCCCGTCCGACCGAAAATGAAGAAGCCAACAATTAAAAAAAAGCGTGGGTCCTCCCCATCCGACTTTGCGTTGCCTACGACGCGGCCACCTTTTTACGGTGCGACGGCCGTGCTCGTCGCGCTGCTCGAGGCGTCGCTGAGAGACACCTTCATGAGGCAGAGAGCGAGACGAGCAGGCGGCGCTTACGTCGGCAGTCGGTTAGGTCGGTACTTTTTTTTTGGTCTCCCTTCGGCTGCTTTCGGACAGACTCCTCCTGCTCCTCCTCCACAGTGTTTCTTCACGCGGTCGAAAAGGGAAAAGACTCCGCGGTCTGCCAGCGGGAGACGAAGGAGGAGGCCGGAGAGGGTTTTAAAAAAAAAAAAGACATTGAAAGGAGTCAATTCTTTTTTTATTTTTCTTCCCCCTCGTCACTCGCTCCTGCGACGTCCCGGTTACCACCGTGCCGAGGACCGGGCGGGCACGGGGACGGCAAGATGTCGTTTCGTTAACGGAGAAAGACATGTAACGTTCCGCCTCTCGACCGGACGTGGCCCCGAGACAAGGGATCTCGGGGCCGCAATGTGCGTTCGAGGTGTCGATGTTCACTGAGTCCTGCAATTCGCATCAGTTATCGCGGCTGGCCGCGCTCTTCATCGACGGACGAGCCGAGTGATCCCCCGTCCAGGGTTCAGCACTTGGTTTTTTTATATTAGTTTTTGTTTATATAGATTTAGTAGTGTGCGAGGAGGTCTGTGCGAGGAGGCGTGACGGCATTGCAATGTCGCGAGTAGTTTGTTTTTTTAGCTAGCGGCGGTGGCACAGCGGCTGCAAAAAAACAAAAAAAACGATAAAGCGGCGACAAGGCAAAGAAGAAGCGGCCATCACTTGCGGTGGGCGAAAAAACAAACAGGTGGTAAGACGCGGAAGCAAGCAAGAAGAGCTGGGGCTTTAAAAACCTCCGCGTCACCACAAATCTATCTCTCGCTCCGCCTTTTATAGGTTTGTTTGCGCGCATTCGAGGCGTTGACGCCGACAGACAGAGGAGGTAGGCCGGAAAACAACAAACCAGTCTCGAACGGGAAAACGGTAATGATCCTTCCGCAGGTTCACCTACGGAAACCTTGTTACGACTTTTACTTCCTCTAAACGATCGGGTTCGGTCGTCTTCTCCAGGCATCGAACGCCGAGGCGTAGATGCACGAGTGTCGTGACGGACACGTCGCGCACTGCCCGGCGGCGTCGTCGGCCAGATCCGAGGACCTCACCGGACCGTTCGATCGGTAGTAGCGACGGGCGGTGTGTACAAAGGGCAGGGACGTGATCGACGCGGGCTGTTGACCCGCGCCTACCGGGAATTCCTCGTTCACGGGGTTGGTTACAGGCCCCGATCCCTATCACGGGAGGTGGTTCAGAGGTTTCCCAACCCTCTCGGGCCGGGGCGAAGTCCCCGCTGATACCTCCAGTGTAGCGCGCGTGCGGCCCCGGACATCTAAGGGCATCACAGACCTGTTATCGCTCCGCCTCGTGTGGCTTTCTGCCACCCGTCCCTCTAAGAAGTGCGTGAGAAAACCGACCCGGACCCGAGCGCCACGGAGGACGCCGAGCCCGCCGTAAAAATCACTGACATCGGCGCACTAGTTAGCAGGCCGGAGTCTCGTTCGTTATCGGAATCAACCAGACGGATCGCTCCACCAACTAAGAACGGCCATGCACCACCACCCACCGAATCGAGAAAGAGCTATCGATCTGTCAATCCTACCGGTGTCCGGACCGGGTGAGTTTTCCCGTGTTGAGTCAAATTAAGCCGCAGGCTCCACTCCTGGTGGTGCCCTTCCGTCAATTCCTTTAAGTTTCAGCTTTGCAACCATACTCCCCCCGGAACCGAACTCTGGTTTCCCGCAGGCTACCCGCCGGGTCATGGAAGCGAACGCCGGCGGATCGCCGGTCGGCATCGTTTACGGTCGGAACTACGACGGTATCTGATCGTCTTCGAACCTCCGACTTTCGCTCTTGATCGAGGAAAACGTGCTTGCCACACGCCATCGCTGCAGTTCGTCTTGCGACGATCCAAGAATTTCACCTCTAACGTCGCAATACGAGTGGCCCCGACCGCTCCCTTCGATCATTGCCTCGCCGTAGACGGAGACCGACAGACGTAGACGAGGCCCTCTTCCATCATTCCATGCTTATCGTATGCAAGCTTGAACAGCCCGCTCTGAGCACTCTAATTTTTTCAAAGTGAACGTACCGGCCGCCGCGGACACTCGGTTAAGAGCACCCTTGGAGGAGAAACCGCCGACCGCAACACGCGCGCAGACAAGACACGAAGCAGGGACTCGGAGCGGACCGGGGGGTTCAAAAAAAAAGAGGAACGCGCGGAAAGGGAGAGGGAGAGAAGCGCGGGGGTCAGAGTGCGGGGATGCGAATGAACGCACCCAAACACACACACGTAGCACCCCCCCGTTAGACTACTCCCGGAACCGAACCGACGACCACTTGTTTTTTTTTTCCCGGATCCCGATCACGACCTCCTCGTCCACCTCGCCGGCAGGACCGCGTGGCGGGTATGCTAGCGGTTGACACCGGCGGAAAGGGCCGGGAATGCGAACGGACGACCAAAGTCAACGACGGACGATGGCGCCGCCGCCCCGGGGCCGCTTGCGCGACCACGAACCCGAGTTCGGACTACGAGCTTTTTAACCGCAACAACTTTAATATACGCTACCGGAGCTGGAATTACCGCGGCTGCTGGCACCAGACTTGCCCTCCGGTTGGTCCTCGTTAACGGATTTGAAGTGTACTCATTCCGATCGCGGGGCCTCGACAGAGTCCCGCGTCGTTATTTTTCGTCACTACCTCCCCGTGCCGGGAGTGGGTAATTTGCGCGCCTGCTGCCTTCCTTGGATGTGGTAGCCGTTTCGCATGCTCCCTCTCCGGAATCGAACCCCGATTCCCCGTTACCCGTAGTAACCACGGTAGGCACTTAACCGACCGTCGACAGTTGATAGGGCGGACCCTCGAGAGACCCGTCGCCGGGCGTGAAAGCTCGTGCGATCGACCAGTGAGTTATCCAGAGTCACCAAAGCGGAGCGCGCCGCCCTATGAGCCCCGCCACCGAACGGACCCGCGAGCGGGAACGCCGACGACGGGAGGACGGAATGACGCGCATCGGTCTCAGTCTAATATGTAGCGCCGCGACCCGGAACGGCCGACGCGGGTGCCAGCGCGCGAGGCGTGGCGACGACGGCGCGCCGACCGATCGCGGCCTGTGTCACATGTATTAGCTCTAGAATTGCCACAGTTATCCATCGCCTCCGAGGAGGAATACGGTCCCGAGGATTAGGTCCGGTTCCTGAGCCATTCGCGGTTTCGCCCGTTCTAATGCGTGGCGTGAACTTACACTTGCATGGCTTAAGCTTTGAGACAAGCATATGACTACTGGCAGGATCAACCAGGTATCGTTGGAATTTGGGACTTTGTTTCGACAGAACGACAGACCGACCGACCGACCGACCGACATAAGACAGACAACTACAACGACGGGCACGTGTTTATTTATTTTTTCGAGGGGGTTCGCCGTCAGAAGAAGCGCGCTGCCCGCGCTGATGGCCTCTTTTTTGTTTCTCCCCTGACTTGGACCGAGACCGAGACTCAAAGAACGAAAGCGACCAACGTCGACAACAACAACGACAACGGCACCCTTGACAGCGATACATACGACAAACGACAAGCAGCACGACGGCAGTGCACACGGACATCGAGGGTCAAGGTGCAGACTGAACTCGCCGAGGTCGTCGTCATCGTGGTCGCCATCGATTCCGTCTCGTCGTCGTCGTCGTCAACGTCCACGTCACAGCCGGCCGAGAAGAGAGAACAGACGACAGCGTCGACAACAACAACATCGACAACGGCACCCTTGACAGCGATACATACGACAAACGACAAACAGCACGACGGCAGTGCACACGGACATCGGAGGTCAAGGTGCAGACTGGAATCGTCGAGGTCGTCGTCATCGTGGTCGCCATCGATGCCGTCTCGTCGTCGTCGTCGTCGTCTTCGTCGTCGTCGTCGTCATCAACGTACCAACCGACCGAGACGAGAGAGCAAGCAACAACGTCGACAACAACAACGACAACGGCACCCTTGACAGCGATACATACGACAAACGACAAACAGCACGACGGCAGTGCACACGGACATCGGAGGTCAAGGTGCAGACTGAACTCGTCGAGGTCGTCGTCATCGTGGTCGCCATCGATGCCGTCTCGTCGTCGTCGTCGTCTCCGTCGTCGTCGTCGTCGTCGCCAACGTCAACGTCAACATCACAGCCGTCATCGGGGAGGAGCTGGACCAGGGCAGCGGCGGCGTAAATTTTCCCGTCACCTTCGTCGTCGCCTTCGTCGACCGACCGACCGACCGGCGTCGTGTTCGTGCTCGGAAAACGAGGAAGACAACGTGCACATGCGCGTTCTCGCAAGCGGCTCCTCGGTCCGATTTTTTTGGGCGGCTTTTTCGAGCTTTTTTTTTTTTTTCTCACCCTTTCGTCCGTGCGACGGCGAACGTTAGGGGAAAAAAAAAAAAAAAAAAAAAACGACAACAACGCGGCGGACCGGGCGAACAACATCGTCGACACACACGACATTGACGACCGGTCCCCCTTTTCACAATCGCATCGAGATAAAAACGAACGAGTCCGATTCGAGCACCGAGTCGCGAGCGGGAGGACTGTCGGTGCAAGTATCGATCACTGACGTGAGCGCTTCGCCGGACAGAGGATGGCTCATCCGGCAGCCGTGCAAATCGACGGTATGGGAAGAACGAACAAGAAGAGCAACGACTTGATCGGCGGCTTGGGAACTGCGGACGGTGAAAACGGGTTAATCGACTGCGACCACGACTGCTCGATCGATCTTCTTTGGCGCTAACAAAGGTGGAGGTGGCGCAAGAAGGGACTAGCGCTATCACCGTCCACGTATCAGAAGATGCGGCGGCAGACGTCGACGCTTATGCGTTGTCGGACGAGAAGTCGCTGCAGCACGTGTACCGCGAGCGGGACGTCCAAGGTTTTGCCAGACGGAAAGAAATCGGGTGTCAGCGAACGTTCACACGGCTGTGAGATCGGACGCTGACAGGAGTAGGAGGCGGCAGGCAGGCGGCGGTTACGGCGGCGGCGCCTGCTGCTGCTCATCCTCCTGTTTGCTGCGGCGACTTCCAGGACGGGAGAGCATCGAACAACGTACGTATGGTTACAAGGGGATCAGGATCTACATAGTGCATCCCCCGCGGCTATTTTTGTTTGTTTGTTCGCTCGTTCGTTAATTCGTTCGTTCGTTCGTTCGTTCGTTACAATGTACGTTTTTCCGTTCGACGGCGGCAGAGAGCGGCGGCGTTTCTCCCTAATCCGAGGATTTATCGGTCGCACAGCGATGGGTCGTTCGGCCGATCATCGAAAGATTCGCAGGTAGTGGTTGAATGGCAGAACGGCAGCAACAACAGCGGCGGCTGAGAGCGGCGAACGCTGAGGCGGAAGCAGAAGCTGCAGCAAACGTATCGGCTAAACATGGTGGACATAGATATGGCTGACGACGCGGGTACCACGACGACTATGGAACCAGGAAAAGGAGCCGTTAGTTGTTCCAACATATCGTTCGACACGTCGAGCAGCCCTAGGTCCACGAGAAGCACACACACGTACCACGTATTATAACCTAACGACGATGAGCGGGCGCACGGTTGGCAGGAACGAGGCGGCGGATCAAAACAAGTTGGAGCGCGGCGACAGCGATAACGGTGACAGCCCTAGGCGGCGGAGATGCCACTTTCTGACGCCTTTGCGACAAGCCCGTAGAGACGTTCCGGACCACCACGAGGCAAAGAGTCGCTGGCTCCGACGAACCGACACACCAAAGTGTGCTTCCTACCGAACATGTTTTATAAAACTTTCAAAACTGGAAAACCCCAGAAATGGTGTTGGTATTCGTCCAGACCCACCTCCGACACCTGAAAATGGTGGTCAAAAAAACGTCGATTATACGAGCGACATTTCTGGTCGGCGATTTTCCAGTTTTACGCCTACTGCCACATGGGGATGTCGGTAGGCGTCGCAAAGTGCCTTCTCGACGCCTAGGCACACCAGGACTTTGTCATTTTTTTCCCCCTCGACATTCCTGGTCCGGTCTATTCCGATTTTACACCTACCGCCATGTGGGGGTGGCAGTAGGCGTCGAAAAGTGCCTTCTCGACCGCTAGCGACACCATACTTTATCGAGCTCTGGAGGCGCACACCGACCCGGGGGCCGCGGAGTCGACCCCGGGGGCCTCCTGGCGTCGCCGCCGCTCACTTGGACGCCTTCCGCAACCTGTGGTCCCGCTCGGGGCCGCCGGGAGCCTCGCCGACCTGACCGGTGTCGGTAGGCGTCTGGAAGCGCCCGGCCGACCTGGACGAGGTCCCCCTGGCCCCCGGGGGACACCCCTTAGTTG
This sequence comes from Euprymna scolopes, assembly GCF_053919585.1. Lineage (NCBI taxonomy): Eukaryota > Metazoa > Mollusca > Cephalopoda > Sepiida > Sepiolidae > Euprymna > Euprymna scolopes. The sequence goes on along the minus strand of NC_136527.1, from coordinate 128,696,421 downwards.
GATGGGGGTGCTGTCCCGGGCACACATGCAACCCGCGGCCGCCTACCGACAGCCCCCTTCGCTCGATCGCTACTCCTTTCCAACATATGTCGGAGAAGCCGGGCGGTTGTGAAACCCCAGAAATGGTGTTGGTATTCGTCCAGACCCACCTCCGACACCTGAAAATGGTGGTCAAAAAAAACGTCGATTATACGAAGCGACATTTCTGGTCGGCGATTTTCCAGTTTTGCGCCTACCGCCATGTGGGGGTGGCAGTAGGCGTCGAAAAGTGCCTTCTCGACCGCTAGCGACACCACTACTTTATCGAGCTCTGGAGGCCCGCACACCGACCCGGGGGCCGCGGAGTCGACCCCGGGGGCCTCCTGGCGTCGCCGCCGCTCACTTGGACGCCTTCCGCAACCTGTGGTCCCGCTCGGGGCCGCCGGGAGCCTCGCCGACCTGACCGGTGTCGGTAGGCGTCTGGAAGCGCCCGGCCGACCTGGACGAGGTCCCCCTGGCCCCCGGGGGACACCCCTTAGTTGGATGGGGGTGCTGTCCCGGGCACACATGCAACCCGCGGCCGCCTACCGACAGCCCCCTTCGCTCGATCGCTACTCCTTTCCAACATATGTCGGAGAAGCCGGGCGGTTGTGAAACCCCAGAAATGGTGTTGGTATTCGTCCAGACCCACCTCCGACACCTGAAAATGGTGGTCAAAAAAAACGTCGATTATACGAAGCGACATTTCTGGTCGGCGATTTTCCAGTTTTGCGCCTACCGCCATGTGGGGGTGGCAGTAGGCGTCGAAAAGTGCCTTCTCGACCGCTAGCGACACCACTACTTTATCGAGCTCTGGAGGCCCGCACACCGACCCGGGGCCGCGGAGTCGACCCCGGGGGCCTCCTGGCGTCGCCGCCGCTCACTTGGACGCCTTCCGCAACCTGTGGTCCCGCTCGGGGCCGCCGGGAGCCTCGCCGACCTGACCGGTGTCGGTAGGCGTCTGGAAGCGCCCGGCCGACCTGGACGAGGTCCCCCTGGCCCCCGGGGGACACCCCTTAGTTGGATGGGGGTGCTGTCCCGGGCACACATGCAACCCGCGGCCGCCTACCGACAGCCCCCTTCGCTCGATCGCTACTCCTTTCCAACATATGTCGGAGAAGCCGGGCGGTTGTGAAACCCCAGAAATGGTGTTGGTATTCGTCCAGACCCACCTCCGACACCTGAAAATGGTGGTCAAAAAAAAACGTCGATTATACGAAGCGACATTTCTGGTCGGCGATTTTCCAGTTTTGCGCCTACCGCCATGTGGGGGTGGCAGTAGGCGTCGAAAAGTGCCTTCTCGACCGCTAGCGACACCACTACTTTATCGAGCTCTGGAGGCCCGCACACCGACCCGGGGGCCGCGGAGTCGACCCCGGGGGCCTCCTGGCGTCGCCGCCGCTCACTTGGACGCCTTCCGCAACCTGTGGTCCCGCTCGGGGCCGCCGGGAGCCTCGCCGACCTGACCGGTGTCGGTAGGCGTCTGGAAGCGCCCGGCCGACCTGGACGAGGTCCCCCTGGCCCCCGGGGACACCCCTTAGTTGGATGGGGGTGCTGTCCCGGGCACACATGCAACCCGCGGCCGCCTACCGACAGCCCCCTTCGCTCGATCGCTACTCCTTTCCAACATATGTCGGAGAAGCCGGGCGGTTGTGAAACCCCAGAAATGGTGTTGGTATTCGTCCAGACCCACCTCCGACACCTGAAAATGGTGGTCAAAAAAAACGTCGATTATACGAAGCGACATTTCTGGTCGGCGATTTTCCAGTTTTGCGCCTACCGCCATGTGGGGGTGGCAGTAGGCGTCGAAAAGTGCCTTCTCGACCGCTAGCGACACCACTACTTTATCGAGCTCTGGAGGCCCGCACACCGACCCGGGGGCCGCGGAGTCGACCCCGGGGGCCTCCTGGCGTCGCCGCCGCTCACTTGGACGCCTTCCGCAACCTGTGGTCCCGCTCGGGGCCGCCGGGAGCCTCGCCGACCTGACCGGTGTCGGTAGGCGTCTGGAAGCGCCCGGCCGACCTGGACGAGGTCCCCCTGGCCCCCGGGGGACACCCCTTAGTTGGATGGGGGTGCTGTCCCGGGCACACATGCAACCCGCGGCCGCCTACCGACAGCCCCCTTCGCTCGATCGCTACTCCTTTCCAACATATGTCGGAGAAGCCGGGCGGTTGTGAAACCCCAGAAATGGTGTTGGTATTCGTCCAGACCCACCTCCGACACCTGAAAATGGTGGTCAAAAAAAACGTCGATTATACGAAGCGACATTTCTGGTCGGCGATTTTCCAGTTTTGCGCCTACCGCCATGTGGGGGTGGCAGTAGGCGTCGAAAAGTGCCTTCTCGACCGCTAGCGACACCACTACTTTATCGAGCTCTGGAGGCCCGCACACCGAC
>NC_136527.1:128679008-128689008 GCF_053919585.1 Euprymna scolopes | reverse complement strand
GATTCCCTTTCGACGGGAGGCCGGCCGCTTTTTTTTTGTTTGGGCTTTTGATTCGATTCGATTCGATTCGCTTTCCTTTCACCTTTCATAACGGATCCGGCGCCTTCGGGAAGACTTTCGCCCGCGTCTTAGGACCGACTGACCCGTGCTCGACCGCCGTTGGCACGGAACCCTTCTCCACTTCGGTCTTCGAAGGTCTCGTTCGAATATTTGCTACTACCACCGAGATCTGCACCCGCGGTCGGCTCCACCCGGGCTCGCGCCCTAGGCTTCCGTGCTCGCCGCGGCGCCCTCCTACTCGTCGCGGCATCGTTTCGGCGCGAAAGTTCATCGCTCCTCGCCGCGACGGTCCGGCATCGGTCCGTCGCTCCAGCGCCATCCATTTTCGGGGCCGGTCGATTCGGCAGGTGAGTTGTTACACACTCCTTAGCGGATTCCGACTTCCGTGGCCACCGTCCTGCTGTCTATATCGACCGACACCCTTTCGGGGATCTCATGGGCGTCGCGTTAGGCACCTTAGCCGGACGTTTGGTTCATCCCACAGCGCCAGTTCTGCTTACCAAAAGTGGCCCACTTGGCACTCGCATTCGAGGTGACCAACCGCCCAGCGAAGCGTGCTGGCGGCGGCGGCCGGATGGGTCGGCTCCGTCGTTCGGGAGAGTCGGCCCGTTCCACCCGTTCCGAGTCGAGAGTAGGTCGAGGCCGTGAACGGCCCCGGGGCCTCCAATCGTTCGCTTTACCGGATGGAATTGCGACGATCGAGCGCCAGCTATCCTGAGGGAAACTTCGGAGGGAACCAGCTAACTAGACGGCTCGATTGGTCTTTCGCCCTACACCCGGTTCCGACGATCGATTTGCACGTCAGAGGCGCTTCGGACTTCCACCAGAGTTTCCTCTGGCTTCATCCCGACCGGCGTGGATCGCCATCTTTCGGGTCCCTGGTCGCTCGCTACGCCAGAGTCGGCCGAGTCGTACTCGGAAAAAGGGGAAACCGACCCGGGGGTGATGCGCCCGCGCGCAGCGCCTAAACTCGACGACAAAATAGGACTAGTTCAAGCCGCGGGATCTCACCGATGGGCGGAAGGAGGATATGGAAGCTGGCGCCCGGCAATTCCCCTTTTTGGATGATGCGCCGGTCCCTCTCGGGGAGGAGGGAAAAACAACCCGCACGTCAGCCACGAGCCTTCCCTCTCTATCTCTCTCGGGAAGAGAGAAAAAAGGAAAAGTTGCGGGCACCGCAGCAGCGACGGCGGAAGGCCGAAAACGCCGCGCCGGCGGGATCGGGCACGGCTCGGAGGCGGGTGAGGCGAGGAGAAGACGACGGCACGAGACCGACGACACCCCCCGACGACCCCCGGACGACTTTGCCACGACACCTCTCCCGATCGACGCCCTCCTACACGCTCTCTCGCTTTCGCTTCGCCTTCGGGGTTAGTCCGAGGTGGCCCCTACGACTCGCGGAACGGCCAGGACTCCTCGGTCCGTGTTTCAAGACGGGTCGGGTGGGTTGCCGATGCACGTCGCTGACCCGGGGTGGCGGGCGGCTCGAGTAAAAAAGCGTCGCCGAGCGACCTCTCCGGAAACGGAAACGGGCGCGGGCGGGGTTGCCCCGACAAGAACCCGAAACGTCGGCGAGGTGCGTGACGGCGAGGCCGCGCCAGTCCTATCCCGCCTCTCATCGCGCACGCGCCGAGACGGTGGGGCGCCTAAGGAGCGACACACAGAGTGCGTCGCCCGCACGCGACTTCCGGCGGGATCAAAACGGACCGGCTCGCCACGTGTAACGGATCGTGTCAGATTTCCTCCGTTCCCGGCAGAAAGGGGCAGTTACGTTCGCGGGGCCGACGGCCGGTGGCCCCCGACTTCACAAGGTGGGAAGACGGGGGTTTTCAGGGTGATGAAACGCCTGCCGCCTACGGAAAAAAACCCGCGTGTTCGACCTGCACGCCGGGAACGGGTCGCGACGACGGACCGGAGGGGAAGTGCGTCCGGTGCCGGCCGCGCGGAGGTCGCGCCGAAGCGCCCGCGCCATGATTACGCCGAGCGATGATGAAGGGACGGGTGCAGCGGAGTCGCGCGCGGAGGGAGCAGGAGGAAAGAAGAAGCGGCGGCGACGGATGCGGCGGGTTAGGGCCCGGCGGCAGCAGCGATCGAGAGGACGAGTCCCCTCCGTCGCAGCCAACCGACGCAGCCACCTACCGACGCCACGGTCGTCACCACGTTTCCCTTCCCGCTATCCACGCGGCCCGTCTCCTTCGTCGGCGACGCGGGCACAAAAGCTGGAACCGCGGGGAACGAGTCCCCCGCGGACACGACGAACGACGACCTGTGCCGCGACGGCCTCTCTTTCAAGAACACACATCGAGTTTGGGCTCGAGCCTAGGCAGCACCGGACTGAGTCCCCCGCGATCGCGGTGAGCGGTCCCACCCGTTTACCCCTGGGCGGTTTCACGTTCTCTTGAACTCTCTCTCCAAAGTTCTTTTCAACTTTCCCTCACGGTACTTGTCGACTATCGGACTCGTCCGGTATTTAGCCTTGGATGGAGCTTACCACCCGATTTGGGCTGCGTTCCCAAGCAACCCGACTCTCGGATCGAAGGCCGTCGCTCGCCGTCCGCACCGAATGGGCCTGGCACCCGCCGCGGGCGGCCCCGATCGAGGGAACTCCGAACTATGCGAGACGAAAACGAACGCTGCCTTCGACCCATGCGCCACACGTCCCGAAGCCTTTTACTTGCGACGGGATTCGGCGTTGGGCTTCTCCCGGTTCACTCGCCGTTACTAAGGGAATCCCGGTTGGTTTCTTTTCCTCCGCTTAGCGATATGCTTAAAGTTCAGCGGGTCGTCTCGTCCGAGCCGAGGGCGGCGGTTTTTAGTAGAGTGTGGTGTTTGGAGGAGAGGAATCTCGATCGGTACCCTCCGTGTGACGACGGCTGGCCGATATAGCGCCCGTCCGACCGAAAATGAAGAAGCCAACAATTAAAAAAAAGCCTGGGTCCTCCCCATCCGACGTTGCCTACGACGCGGCCACCTTTTACGGTGGCGACGGCCGTGCTCGTCGCGCTGCTCGAGGCGTCGCTGAGAGACACCTTCATGAGGCAGAGAGCGAGACGAGCAGGCGGCGCTTACGTCGGCAGTCGGTTAGGTCGGTGCTTTTTTTTTTGTTTTGTTCTCCCTTCGGCTGCTTTCGGACAGACTCCTCCTGCTCCTCCTCCACAGTGTTTCTTCACGCGCGGTCGAAAAGGGAAAAGACTCCGCGGTCTGCCAGCGGGAGACGAAGAGGAGGCCGGAGAGGGTTTTAAAAAAAAAAAGACATTGAAAGGAGTCAATTCTTTTTTTATTTTTCTTCCCCCTCGTCACTCGCTCCTGCGACGTCCCGGTTACCACCGTGCCGAGGACCGGGCGGGCACGGGACGGCAAGATGTCGTTTCGTTAACGGAGAAAGACATGTAACGTTCCGCCTCTCGACCGGACGTGGCCCCGAGACAAGGGATCTCGGGGCCGCAATGTGCGTTCGAGGTGTCGATGTTCACTGAGTCCTGCAATTCGCATCAGTTCTCGCGGCTGGCCGCGCTCTTCATCGACGGACGAGCCGAGTGATCCCCCGTCCAGGGTTCAGCACTTTGGGTTTTTTATATTAGTTTTTGTTTATATAGATTTAGTAGTGTGCGAGGAGGTCTGTGCGAGGAGGCGTGACGGCATTGCAATGTCGCGAGTAGTTTGTTTTTTAGCTAGCGGCGGTGGCACAGCGGCTGCAAAAAAACAAAAAACGATAAAGCGGCGACAAGGCAAAGAAGAAGCGGCCATCACTTGCGGTGGGCGAAAAAACAAACAGGTGGTAAGACGCGGAAGCAAGCAAGAAGAGCTGGGGCTTTAAAACCTCCGCGTCACCACAAATCTATCTCTCGCTCCGCCTTTTATAGGTTTGTTTGCGCGCATTCGAGGCGTTGACGCCGACAGACAGAGGAGGTAGGCCGGAAAACAACAAACCAGTCTCGAACGGGGAAAACGGTAATGATCCTTCCGCAGGTTCACCTACGGAAACCTTGTTACGACTTTTACTTCCTCTAAACGATCGGGTTCGGTCGTCTTCTCCAGGGCATCGAACGCCGAGGCGTAGATGCACGAGTGTCGTGACGGACACGTCGCGCACTGCACGGCGGCGTCGTCGGCCAGATCCGAGGACCTCACCGGACCGTTCGATCGGTAGTAGCGACGGGCGGTGTGTACAAAGGGCAGGGACGTGATCGACGCGGGCTGTTGACCCGCGCCTACCGGGAATTCCTCGTTCACGGGGTTGGTTACAGGCCCCGATCCCTATCACGGGAGGTGGTTCAGAGGTTTCCCAACCCTCTCGGGCCGGGGCGAAGTCCCCGCTGATACCTCCAGTGTAGCGCGCGTGCGGCCCCGGACATCTAAGGGCATCACAGACCTGTTATCGCTCCGCCTCGTGTGGCTTTCTGCCACCCGTCCCTCTAAGAAGTGCGTGAGAAAACCGACCCGGACCCGAGCGCCACGGAGGACGCCGAGCCCGCCGTAAAAATCACTGACATCGGCGCACTAGTTAGCAGGCCGGAGTCTCGTTCGTTATCGGAATCAACCAGACGGATCGCTCCACCAACTAAGAACGGCCATGCACCACCACCCACCGAATCGAGAAAGAGCTATCGATCTGTCAATCCTACCGGTGTCCGGACCGGGTGAGTTTTCCCGTGTTGAGTCAAATTAAGCCGCAGGCTCCACTCCTGGTGGTGCCCTTCCGTCAATTCCTTTAAGTTTCAGCTTTGCAACCATACTCCCCCCGGACCGAACTCTGGTTTCCCGCAGGCTACCCGCCGGGTCATGGAAGCGAACGCCGGCGGATCGCCGGTCGGCATCGTTTACGGTCGGAACTACGACGGTATCTGATCGTCTTCGAACCTCCGACTTTCGCTCTTGATCGAGGAAAACGTGCTTGCCACACGCCATCGCTGCAGTTCGTCTTGCGACGATCCAAAGAATTTCACCTCTAACGTCCGCAATACGAGTGGCCCCGACCGCTCCCTTCGATCATTGCCTCGCCGTAGACGGAGACCGACAGACGTAGACGAGGCCCTCTTCCATCATTCCATGCTTATCGTATGCAAGCTTGAACAGCCCGCTCTGAGCACTCTAATTTTTTTCAAAGTGAACGTACCGGCCGCCGCGGACACTCGGTTAAGAGCACCCTTGGAGGAGAAACCGCCGACCGCAACACGCGCGCAGACAAGACACGAAGCAGGGGACTCGGAGCGGACCGGGGGGTTCAAAAAAAAAGAGGAACGCGCGGAAAGGGAGAGGGAGAGAAGCGCGGGGGTCAGAGTGCGGGGATGCGAATGAACGCACCCAAACACACACACGTAGCACCCCCCCGTTAGACTACTCCCGGAACCGAACCGACGACCACTTGTTTTTTTTTTCCCGGATCCCGATCACGACCTCCTCGTCCACCTCGCCGGCAGGACCGCGTGGCGGGTATGCTAGCGGTTGACACCGGCGGAAAGGGCCGGGGAATGCGAACGGACGACCAAAGTCAACGACGGACGATGGCGCCGCCGCCCCGGGGCCGCTTGCGCGACCACGAACCCGAGTTCGGACTACGAGCTTTTTAACCGCAACAACTTTAATATACGCTACCGGAGCTGGAATTACCGCGGCTGCTGGCACCAGACTTGCCCTCCGGTGGTCCTCGTTAACGGATTTGAAGTGTACTCATTCCGATCGCGGGGCCTCGACAGAGTCCCGCGTCGTTATTTTTCGTCACTACCTCCCCGTGCCGGGAGTGGGTAATTTGCGCGCCTGCTGCCTTCCTTGGATGTGGTAGCCGTTTCGCATGCTCCCTCTCCGGAATCGAACCCCGATTCCCCGTTACCCGTAGTAAACCACGGTAGGCACTTAACCGACCGTCGACAGTTGATAGGGCGGACCCTCGAGAGACCCGTCGCCGGCGTGGAAGCTCGTGCGATCGACCAGTGAGTTATCCAGAGTCACCAAAGCGGAGCGCGCCGCCCTATGAGCCCGCCACCGAACGGACCCGCGAGCGGGAACGCCGACGACGGGAGGACGGAATGACGCGCATCGGTCTCAGTCTAATATGTAGCGCCGCGACCCGGAACGGCCGACGCGGGTGCCAGCGCGCGAGGCGTGGCGACGACGGCGCGCCGACCGATCGCGGCCTGTGTCACATGTATTAGCTCTAGAATTGCCACAGTTATCCATCGCCTCCGAGGAGGAATACGGTCCCGAGGATTAGGTCCGGTTCCTGAGCCATTCGCGGTTTCGCCGTTCTAATGCGTGGCGTGAACTTACACTTGCATGGCTTAAGCTTTGAGACAAGCATATGACTACTGGCAGGATCAACCAGGTATCGTTGGAATTTGGGACTTTGTTTCGACAGAACGACAGACCGACCGACCGACCGACCGACATAAGACAGACAACTACAACGACGGGCACGTGTTATTTATTTTTCGAGGGGGTTCGCCGTCAGTAGAAGCGCGCTGCCCGCGCTGATGGCCTCTTTTTTGTTTCTCCCCTGACTTGGACCGAGACCGAGACTCAAAGAACGAAAGCGACCAACGTCGACAACAACAACGACAACGGCACCCTTGACAGCGATACATACGACAAACGACAAGCAGCACGACGGCAGTGCACACGGACATCGAGGGTCAAGGTGCAGACTGAACTCGCCGAGGTCGTCGTCATCGTGGTCGCCATCGATTCCGTCTCGTCGTCGTCGTCGTCAACGTCCACGTCACAGCCGGCCGAGAAGAGAGAACAGACGACAGCGTCGACAACAACAACATCGACAACGGCACCCTTGACAGCGATACATACGACAAACGACAAACAGCACGACGGCAGTGCACACGGACATCGGAGGTCAAGGTGCAGACTGGAATCGTCGAGGTCGTCGTCATCGTGGTCGCATCGATGCCGTCTCGTCGTCGTCGTCGTCGTCTTCGTCGTCGTCGTCGTCGTCATCAAGTACACCGACCGGACCGAGACGAGAGAGCAAGCAACAACGTCGACAACAACAACGACAACGGCACCCTTGACAGCGATACATACGACAAACGACAAACAGCACGACGGCAGTGCACACGGACATCGGAGGTCAAGGTGCAGACTGAACTCGTCGAGGTCGTCGTCATCGTGGTCGCCATCGATGCCGTCTCGTCGTCGTCGTCGTCTCCGTCGTCGTCGTCGTCGTCGCCAACGTCAACGTCAACATCACAGCCGTCATCGGGGAGGAGCTGGACCAGGGCAGCGGCGGCGTAAATTTTCCCGTCACCTTCGTCGTCGCCTTCGTCGACCGACCGACCGACCGGCGTCGTGTTCGTGCTCGGAAAACCGAGGAGAGACAACGTGCACATGGCGCGTTCTCGCAAGCGGCTCCTCGGTCCGATTTTTTTGGGCGGCTTTTTCGAGCTTTTTTTTTTTTTCTCACCCTTTCGTCCGTGCGACGGCGAACGTTAGGGGAAAAAAAAAAAAAAAAAAACGACAACAACGCGGCGGACCGGGCGAACAACATCGTCGACACACACGACATTGACGACCGGTCCCCCTTTTCACAATCGCATCGAGATAAAAACGAACGAGTCCGATTCGAGCACCGAGTCGCGAGCGGGAGGACTGTCGGTGCAAGTATCGATCACTGACGTGAGCGCTTCGCCGGACAGAGGATGGCTCATCCGGCAGCCGTGCAAATCGACGGTATGGGAAGAACGAACAAGAAGAGCAACGACTTGATCGGCGGCTTGGGAACTGCGGACGGTGAAAACGGGTTAATCGACTGCGACCACGACTGCTCGATCGATCTTCTTTGGCGCTAACAAAGGTGGAGGTGGCGCAAGAAGGGACTAGCGCTATCACCGTCCACGTATCAGAAGATGCGGCGGCAGACGTCGACGCTTATGCGTTGTCGGACGAGAAGTCGCTGCAGCACGTGTACCGCGAGCGGGACGTCCAAGGTTTTGCCAGACGGAAAGAAATCGGGTGTCAGCGAACGTTCACACGGCTGTGAGATCGGACGCTGACAGGAGTAGGAGGCGGCAGGCAGGCGGCGGTTACGGCGGCGGCGCCTGCTGCTGCTCATCCTCCTGTTTGCTGCGGCGACTTCCAGGACGGGAGAGCATCGAACAACGTACGTATGGTTACAAGGGGATCAGGATCTACATAGTGCATCCCCCGCGGCTATTTTTGTTTGTTTGTTCGCTCGTTCGTTAATTCGTTCGTTCGTTCGTTCGTTCGTTACAATGTACGTTTTTCCGTTCGACGGCGGCAGAGAGCGGCGGCGTTTCTCCCTAATCCGGAGGATTTATCGGTCGCACAGCGATGGGTCGTTCGGCCGATCATCGAAAGATTCGCAGGTAGTGGTTGAATGGCAGAACGGCAGCAACAACAGCGGCGGCTGAGAGCGGCGAACGCTGAGGCGGAAGCAGAAGCTGCAGCAAACGTATCGGCTAAACATGGTGGACATAGATATGGCTGGACGACGCGGGTACCACGACGACTATGGAACCAGGAAAAGGAGCCGTTAGTTGTTCCAACATATCGTTCGACACGTCGAGCAGCCCCTAGGTCCACGGAGAAGCACACACACGTACCACGTATTATAACCTAACGACGATGAGCGGGCGCACGGTTGGCAGGAACGAAGGCGGCGGATCAAAACAAGTTGGAGCGCGGCGACAGCGATAACGGTGACAGCCCTAGGCGGCGGAGATGCCACTTTCTGACGCCTTTGCGACAAGCCCGTAGAGACGTTCCGGACCACCACGAGGCAAAGAGTCGCTGCTCCGACGAACCGACACACCAAAGTGTGCTTCCTACCGAACATGTTTTATAAAACTTTCAAACTGGAAAACCCCAGAAATGGTGTTGGTATTCGTCCAGACCCACCTCCGACACCTGAAAATGGTGGTCAAAAAAAACGTCGATTATACGAAGCGACATTTCTGGTCGGCGATTTTCCAGTTTTACGCCTACTGCCACATGGGGATGTCGGTAGGCGTCGCAAAGTGCCTTCTCGACGCCTAGGCACACCAGGACTTTGTCATTTTTTTCCCCCTCGACATTCCTGGTCCGGTCTATTCCGATTTTACACCTACCGCCATGTGGGGGTGGCAGTAGGCGTCGAAAAGTGCCTTCTCGACCGCTAGCGACACCACTACTTTATCGAGCTCTGGAGGCCCGCACACCGACCCGGGGGCCGCGGAGTCGACCCCGGGGGCCTCCTGGCGTCGCCGCCGCTCACTTGGACGCCTTCCGCAACCTGTGGTCCCGCTCGGGGCCGCCGGGAGCCTCGCCGACCTGACCGGTGTCGGTAGGCGTCTGGAAGCGCCCGGCCGACCTGGACGAGGTCCCCCTGGCCCCCGGGGGACACCCCTTAGTTGGATGGGGGTGCTGTCCCGGGCACACATGCAACCCGCGGCCGCCTACCGACAGCCCCCTTCGCTCGATCGCTACTCCTTTCCAACATATGTCGGAGAAGCCGGGCGGTTGTGAAACCCCAGAAATGGTGTTGGTATTCGTCCAGACCCACCTCCGACACCTGAAAATGGTGGTCAAAAAAAAACGTCGATTATACGAAGCGACATTTCTGGTCGGCGATTTTCCAGTTTTGCGCCTACCGCCATGTGGGGGTGGCAGTAGGCGTCGAAAAGTGCCTTCTCGACCGCTAGCGACACCACTACTTTATCGAGCTCTGGAGGCCCGCACACCGACCCGGGGGCCGCGGAGTCGACCCCGGGGGCCTCCTGGCGTCGCCGCCGCTCACTTGGACGCCTTCCGCAACCTGTGGTCCCGCTCGGGGCCGCCGGGAGCCTCGCCGACCTGACCGGTGTCGGTAGGCGTCTGGAAGCGCCCGGCCGACCTGGACGAGGTCCCCCTGGCCCCCGGGGGACACCCCTTAGTTGGATGGGGGTGCTGTCCCGGGCACACATGCAACCCGCGGCCGCCTACCGACAGCCCCCTT
>NC_136527.1:128661508-128674008 GCF_053919585.1 Euprymna scolopes | reverse complement strand
GAAGGTCTCGTTCGAATATTTGCTACTACCACCGAGATCTGCACCCGCGGTCGGCTCCACCCGGGCTCGCGCCCTAGGCTTCCGTGCTCGCCGCGGCGCCCTCCTACTCGTCGCGGCATCGTTTCGGCGCGAAAGTTCATCGCTCCTCGCCGCGACGGTCCGGCATCGGTCCGTCGCTCCAGCGCCATCCATTTTCGGGGCCGGTCGATTCGGCAGGTGAGTTGTTACACACTCCTTAGCGGATTCCGACTTCCGTGGCCACCGTCCTGCTGTCTATATCGACCGACACCCTTTCGGGGATCTCATGGGCGTCGCGTTAGGCACCTTAGCCGGACGTTTGGTTCATCCCACAGCGCCAGTTCTGCTTACCAAAAGTGGCCCACTTGGCACTCGCATTCGAGGTGACCAACCGCCCAGCGAAGCGTGCTGGCGGCGGCGGCCGGATGGGTCGGCTCCGTCGTTCGGGAGAGTCGGCCCGTTCCACCCGTTCCGAGTTCGAGAGTAGGTCGAGGCCGTGAACGGCCCCGGGGCCTCCAATCGTTCGCTTTACCGGATGGAATTGCGACGATCGAGCGCCAGCTATCCTGAGGGAAACTTCGGAGGGAACCAGCTACTAGACGGCTCGATTGGTCTTTCGCCCCTACACCCGGTTCCGACGATCGATTTGCACGTCAGAGGCGCTTCGGACTTCCACCAGAGTTTCCTCTGGCTTCATCCCGACCGGGCGTGGATCGCCATCTTTCGGGTCCCTGGTCGCTCGCTACGCCAGAGTCGGCCGAGTCGTACTCGGAAAAAGGGGAAACCGACCCGGGGGTGATGCGCCCGCGCGCAGCGCCTAAACTCGACGACAAAATAGGACTAGTTCAAGCCGCGGGATCTCACCGATGGGCGGAAGGAGGATATGGAAGCTGGCGCCCGGCAATTCCCCTTTTTGGATGATGCGCCGGTCCCCTCTCGGGGAGGAGGGAAAAACAACCGCACGTCAGCCACGAGCCTTCCCTCTCCTATCTCTCTCGGGAAGAGAGAAAAAAGGAAAAGTTGCGGGCACCGCAGCAGCGACGGCGGAAGGCCGAAAACGCCGCGCCGGCGGGATCGGGCACGGCTCGGAGGCGGGTGAGGCGAGGAGAAGACGACGGCACGAGACCGACGACACCCCCCGACGACCCCCGGACGACTTTGCCACGACACCTCTCCCGATCGACGCCCTCCTACACGCTCTCTCGCTTTCGCTTCGCCTTCGGGGTTAGTCAGAGGTGGCCCCTACGACTCGCGAACGGCCAGGACTCCTCGGTCCGTGTTTCAAGACGGGTCGGGTGGGTTGCCGATGCACGTCGCTGACCCGGGGTGGCGGGCGGCTCGAGTAAAAAAGCGTCGCCGAGCGACCTCTCCGGAAACGGAAACGGGCGCGGGCGGGGTTGCCCCCGACAAGAACCCGAAACGTCGGCGAGGTGCGTGACGGCGAGGCCGCGCCAGTCCTATCCCGCCTCTCATCGCGCACGCGCCCGAGACGGTGGGGCGCCTAAGGAGCGACACACAGAGTGCGTCGCCCGCACGCGACTTCCGGCGGGATCAAAACGGACCGGCTCGCCACGTGTAACGGATCGTGTCAGATTTCCTCCGTTCCCGGCAGAAAGGGGCAGTTACGTTCGCGGGCCCGACGGCCGGTGGCCCCCGACTTCACAAGGTGGGAAGACGGGGGTTTTCAGGGTGATGAAACGCCTGCCGCCTACGGAAAAAAACCCGCGTGTTCGACCTGCACGCCGGGAACGGGTCGCGACGACGGACCGGAGGGGAAGTGCGTCCGGTGCCGGCCGCGCGGAGGTCGCGCCGAAGCGCCCGCGCCATGATTACGCCGAGCGATGATGAAGGGGACGGGTGCAGCGGAGTCGCGCGCGGAGGGAGCAGGAGGAAAGAAGAAGCGGCGGCGACGGATGCGGCGGGTTAGGGCCCGGCGGCAGCAGCGATCGAGAGGACGAGTCCCCTCCGTCGCAGCCAACCGACGCAGCCACCTACCGACGCCGCGGTCGTCACCACGTTTCCCTTCCCGCTATCCACGCGGCCCGTCTCCTTCGTCGGCGACGCGGGCACAAAAGCTGGAACCGCGGGGAACGAGTCCCCCGCGGACACGACGAACGACGACCTGTGCCGCGACGGCCTCTCTTTCAAGAACACACATCGAGTTTGGGCTCGAGCCTAGGCAGCACCGGACTGAGTCCCCCCGCGATCGCGGTGAGCGGTCCCACCCGTTTACCCCTGGGCGGTTTCACGTTCTCTTGAACTCTCTCTCCAAAGTTCTTTTCAACTTTCCCTCACGGTACTTGTCGACTATCGGACTCGTCCCGGTATTTAGCCTTGGATGGAGCTTACCACCCGATTTGGGCTGCGTTCCCAAGCAACCCGACTCTCGGATCGAAGGCCGTCGCTCGCCGTCCGCACCGAATGGGCCTGGCACCCGCCGCGGGCGGCCCCGATCGAGGGAACTCCGAACTATGCGAGACGAAAACGAACGGCTGCCTTCGACCCATGCGCCACACGTCCCGAAGCCTTTTACTTGCGACGGGATTCGGCGTTGGGCTTCTCCCGGTTCACTCGCCGTTACTAAGGGAATCCCGGTTGGTTTCTTTTCCTCCGCTTAGCGATATGCTTAAGTTCAGCGGGTCGTCTCGTCCGAGCCGAGGGCGGCGGTTTTTAGTAGAGTGTGGTGTTTGGAGGAGAGGAATCTCGATCGGTACCCTCCGTGTGACGACGGCTGGCCGATATAGCGCCCGTCCGACCGAAAATGAAGAAGCCAACAATTAAAAAAAAGCCTGGGTCCTCCCCATCCGACGTTGCCTACGACGCGGCCACCTTTTTACGGTGCGACGGCCGTGCTCGTCGCGCTGCTCGAGGCGTCGCTGAGAGACACCTTCATGAGGCAGAGAGCGAGACGAGCAGGCGGCGCTTACGTCGGCAGTCGGTTAGGTCGGTGCTTTTTTTTTGTTTTGTTCTCCCTTCGGCTGCTTTCGGACAGACTCCTCCTGCTCCTCCTCCACAGTGTTTCTTCACGCGGTCGAAAAGGGAAAAGACTCCGCGGTCTGCCAGCGGGAGACGAAGGAGGAGGCCGGAGAGGGTTTTAAAAAAAAAAAGACATTGAAAGGAGTCAATTCTTTTTTTATTTTTCTTCCCCCTCGTCACTCGCTCCTGCGACGTCCCGGTTACCACCGTGCCGAGGACCGGGCGGGCACGGGGACGGCAAGATGTCGTTTCGTTAACGGAGAAAGACATGTAACGTTCCGCCTCTCGACCGGACGTGGCCCCGAGACAAGGGATCTCGGGGCCGCAATGTGCGTTCGAGGTGTCGATGTTCACTGAGTCCTGCAATTCGCATCAGTTCTCGCGGCTGGCCGCGCTCTTCATCGACGGACGAGCCGAGTGATCCCCCGTCCAGGGTTCAGCACTTGGGTTTTTTTATATTAGTTTTTGTTTATATAGATTTAGTAGTGTGCGAGGAGGTCTGTGCGAGGAGGCGTGACGGCATTGCAATGTCGCGAGTAGTTTGTTTTTAGCTAGCGGCGGTGGCACAGCGGCTGCAAAAAAACAAAAAACGATAAAGCGGCGACAAGGCAAAGAAGAAGCGGCCATCACTTGCGGTGGGCGAAAAAACAAACAGGTGGTAAGACGCGGAAGCAAGCAAGAAGAGCTGGGGCTTTAAAAACCTCCGCGTCACCACAAATCTATCTCTCGCTCCGCCTTTTATAGGTTTGTTTGCGCGCATTCGAGGCGTTGACGCCGACAGACAGAGGAGGTAGGCCGGAAAACAACAAACCAGTCTCGAACGGGAAAACGGTAATGATCCTTCCGCAGGTTCACCTACGGAAACCTTGTTACGACTTTTACTTCCTCTAAACGATCGGGTTCGGTCGTCTTCTCCAGGCATCGAACGCCGAGGCGTAGATGCACGAGTGTCGTGACGGACACGTCGCGCACTGCCCGGCGGCGTCGTCGGCCAGATCCGAGGACCTCACCGGACCGTTCGATCGGTAGTAGCGACGGGCGGTGTGTACAAAGGGCAGGGACGTGATCGACGCGGGCTGTTGACCCGCGCCTACCGGGAATTCCTCGTTCACGGGGTTGGTTACAGGCCCCGATCCCTATCACGGGAGGTGGTTCAGAGGTTTCCCAACCCTCTCGGGCCGGGGCGAAGTCCCCGCTGATACCTCCAGTGTAGCGCGCGTGCGGCCCCGGACATCTAAGGGCATCACAGACCTGTTATCGCTCCGCCTCGTGTGGCTTTCTGCCACCCGTCCCTCTAAGAAGTGCGTGAGAAAACCGACCCGGACCCGAGCGCCACGGAGGACGCCGAGCCCGCCGTAAAAATCACTGACATCGGCGCACTAGTTAGCAGGCCGGAGTCTCGTTCGTTATCGGAATCAACCAGACGGATCGCTCCACCAACTAAGAACGGCCATGCACCACCACCCACCGAATCGAGAAAGAGCTATCGATCTGTCAATCCTACCGGTGTCCGGACCGGGTGAGTTTTCCCGTGTTGAGTCAAATTAAGCCGCAGGCTCCACTCCTGGTGGTGCCCTTCCGTCAATTCCTTTAAGTTTCAGCTTTGCAACCATACTCCCCCCGGAACCGAACTCTGGTTTCCCGCAGGCTACCCGCCGGGTCATGGAAGCGAACGCCGGCGGATCGCCGGTCGGCATCGTTTACGGTCGGAACTACGACGGTATCTGATCGTCTTCGAACCTCCGACTTTCGCTCTTGATCGAGGAAAACGTGCTTGCCACACGCCATCGCTGCAGTTCGTCTTGCGACGATCCAAGAATTTCACCTCTAACGTCGCAATACGAGTGGCCCCGACCGCTCCCTTCGATCATTGCCTCGCCGTAGACGGAGACCGACAGACGTAGACGAGGCCCTCTTCCATCATTCCATGCTTATCGTATGCAAGCTTGAACAGCCCGCTCTGAGCACTCTAATTTTTTCAAAGTGAACGTACCGGCCGCCGCGGACACTCGGTTAAGAGCACCCTTGGAGGAGAAACCGCCGACCGCAACACGCGCGCAGACAAGACACGAAGCAGGGACTCGGAGCGGACCGGGGGGTTCAAAAAAAAGAGGAACGCGCGGAAAGGGAGAGGGAGAGAAGCGCGGGGGTCAGAGTGCGGGGATGCGAATGAACACACCCAAACACACACACGTAGCACCCCCCCGTTAGACTACTCCCGGAACCGAACCGACGACCACTTGTTTTTTTTTTTCCCGGATCCCGATCACGACCTCCTCGTCCACCTCGCCGGCAGGACCGCGTGGCGGGTATGCTAGCGGTTGACACCGGCGGAAAGGGCCGGGAATGCGAACGGACGACCAAAGTCAACGACGGACGATGGCGCCGCCGCCCCGGGGCCGCTTGCGCGACCACGAACCCGAGTTCGGACTACGAGCTTTTTAACCGCAACAACTTTAATATACGCTACCGGAGCTGGAATTACCGCGGCTGCTGGCACCAGACTTGCCCTCCGGTTGGTCCTCGTTAACGGATTTGAAGTGTACTCATTCCGATCGCGGGGCCTCGACAGAGTCCCGCGTCGTTATTTTTCGTCACTACCTCCCCGTGCCGGGAGTGGGTAATTTGCGCGCCTGCTGCCTTCCTTGGATGTGGTAGCCGTTTCGCATGCTCCCTCTCCGGAATCGAACCCCGATTCCCCGTTACCCGTAGTAACCACGGTAGGCACTTAACCGACCGTCGACAGTTGATAGGGCGGACCCTCGAGAGACCCGTCGCCGGGCGTGAAAGCTCGTGCGATCGACCAGTGAGTTATCCAGAGTCACCAAAGCGGAGCGCGCCGCCCTATGAGCCCCGCCACCGAACGGACCCGCGAGCGGGAACGCCGACGACGGGAGGACGGAATGACGCGCATCGGTCTCAGTCTAATATGTAGCGCCGCGACCCGGAACGGCCGACGCGGGTGCCAGCGCGCGAGGCGTGGCGACGACGGCGCGCCGACCGATCGCGGCCTGTGTCACATGTATTAGCTCTAGAATTGCCACAGTTATCCATCGCCTCCGAGGAGGAATACGGTCCCGAGGATTAGGTCCGGTTCCTGAGCCATTCGCGGTTTCGCCCGTTCTAATGCGTGGCGTGAACTTACACTTGCATGGCTTAAGCTTTGAGACAAGCATATGACTACTGGCAGGATCAACCAGGTATCGTTGGAATTTGGGACTTTGTTTCGACAGAACGACAGACCGACCGACCGACCGACCGACATAAGACAGACAACTACAACGACGGGCACGTGTTTATTTGTTTTTCGAGGAGGTTCGCCGTCAGTAGAAGCGCGCTGCCCGCGCTGATGGCCTCTTTTTTGTTTCTCCCCTGACTTGGACCGAGACTCAAAGAACGAAAGCGACCAACGTCGACAACAACAACGACAACGGCACCCTTGACAGCGATACATACGACAAACGACAAGCAGCACGACGGCAGTGCACACGGACATCGAGGGTCAAGGTGCAGACTGAACTCGCCGAGGTCGTCGTCATCGTGGTCGCCATCGATTCCGTCTCGTCGTCGTCGTCGTCAACGTCCACGTCACAGCCGGCCGAGAAGAGAGAACAGACGACAGCGTCGACAACAACAACATCGACAACGGCACCCTTGACAGCGATACATACGACAAACGACAAACAGCACGACGGCAGTGCACACGGACATCGGAGGTCAAGGTGCAGACTGGAATCGTCGAGGTCGTCGTCATCGTGGTCGCCATCGATGCCGTCTCGTCGTCGTCGTCGTCGTCTTCGTCGTCGTCGTCGTCATCAACGTACCAACCGACCGAGACGAGAGAGCAAGCAACAACGTCGACAACAACAACGACAACGGCACCCTTGACAGCGATACATACGACAAACGACAAACAGCACGACGGCAGTGCACACGGACATCGGAGGTCAAGGTGCAGACTGAACTCGTCGAGGTCGTCGTCATCGTGGTCGCCATCGATGCCGTCTCGTCGTCGTCGTCGTCTCCGTCGTCGTCGTCGTCGTCGCCAACGTCAACGTCAACATCACAGCCGTCATCGGGGAGGAGCTGGACCAGGGCAGCGGCGGCGTAAATTTTCCCGTCACCTTCGTCGTCGCCTTCGTCGACCGACCGACCGACCGGCGTCGTGTTCGTGCTCGGAAAACCGAGGAGAGACAACGTGCACATGGCGCGTTCTCGCAAGCGGCTCCTCGGTCCGATTTTTTTGGGCGGCTTTTTCGAGCTTTTTTTTTTTCTCACCCTTTCGTCCGTGCGACGGCGAACGTCAGGGGAAAAAAAAAAAAAAAAAAAAACGACAACAACGCGGCGGACCGGGCGAACAACATCGTCGACACACACGACATTGACGACCGGTCCCCCTTTTCACAATCGCATCGAGATAAAAACGAACGAGTCCGATTCGAGCACCGAGTCGCGAGCGGGAGGACTGTCGGTGCAAGTATCGATCACTGACGTGAGCGCTTCGCCGGACAGAGGATGGCTCATCCGGCAGCCGTGCAAATCGACGGTATGGGAAGAACGAACAAGAAGAGCAACGACTTGATCGGCGGCTTGGGAACTGCGGACGGTGAAAACGGGTTAATCGACTGCGACCACGACTGCTCGATCGATCTTCTTTGGCGCTAACAAAGGTGGAGGTGGCGCAAGAAGGGACTAGCGCTATCACCGTCCACGTATCAGAAGATGCGGCGGCAGACGTCGACGCTTATGCGTTGTCGGACGAGAAGTCGCTGCAGCACGTGTACCGCGAGCGGGACGTCCAAGGTTTTGCCAGACGGAAAGAAATCGGGTGTCAGCGAACGTTCACACGGCTGTGAGATCGGACGCTGACAGGAGTAGGAGGCGGCAGGCAGGCGGCGGTTACGGCGGCGGCGCCTGCTGCTGCTCATCCTCCTGTTTGCTGCGGCGACTTCCAGGACGGGAGAGCATCGAACAACGTACGTATGGTTACAAGGGGATCAGGATCTACATAGTGCATCCCCCGCGGCTATTTTTGTTTGTTTGTTCGCTCGTTCGTTAATTCGTTCGTTCGTTCGTTCGTTCGTTCGTTACAATGTACGTTTTTCCGTTCGACGGCGGCAGAGAGCGGCGGCGTTTCTCCCTAATCCGGAGGATTTATCGGTCGCACAGCGATGGGTCGTTCGGCCGATCATCGAAAGATTCGCAGGTAGTGGTTGAATGGCAGAACGGCAGCAACAACAGCGGCGGCTGAGAGCGGCGAACGCTGAGGCGGAAGCAGAAGCTGCAGCAAACGTATCGGCTAAACATGGTGGACATAGATATGGCTGACGACGCGGGTACCACGACGACTATGGAACCAGGAAAAGGAGCCGTTAGTTGTTCCAACATATCGTTCGACACGTCGAGCAGCCCTAGGTCCACGGAGAAGCACACACACGTACCACGTATTATAACCTAACGACGATGAGCGGGCGCACGGTTGGCAGGAACGAAGGCGGCGGATCAAAACAAGTTGGAGCGCGGCGACAGCGATAACGGTGACAGCCCTAGGCGGCGGAGATGCCACTTTCTGACGCCTTTGCGACAAGCCCGTAGAGACGTTCCGGACCACCACGAGGCAAAGAGTCGCTGCTCCGACGAACCGACACACCAAAGTGTGCTTCCTACCGAACATGTTTTATAAAACTTTCAAACTGGAAAACCCCAGAAATGGTGTTGGTATTTGTCCAGACCCACCTCCGACACCTGAAAATGGTGGTCAAAAAAAACGTCGATTATACGAAGCGACATTTCTGGTCGGCGATTTTCCAGTTTTACGCCTACTGCCACATGGGGATGTCGGTAGGCGTCGCAAAGTGCCTTCTCGTAGGCTAGGCACACCAGGACTTTGTCATTTTTTTCCCCCTTGACATTCCTGGTCCGGTCTATTCCGATTTTACACCTACCGCCACGTGGGGGTGGCAGTAGGCGTCGAAAAGTGCCTTCTCGACCGCTAGCGACACCACTACTTTATCGAGCTCTGGAGGCCCGCACACCGACCCGGGGGCCGCGGAGTCGACCCCGGGGGCCTCCTGGCGTCGCCGCCGCTCACTTGGACGCCTTCCGCAACCTGTGGTCCCGCTCGGGGCCGCCGGGAGCCTCGCCGACCTGACCGGTGTCGGTAGGCGTCTGGAAGCGCCCGGCCGACCTGGACGAGGTCCCCCTGGCCCCCGGGGGACACCCCTTAGTTGGATGGGGGTGCTGTCCCGGGCACACATGCAACCCGCGGCCGCCTACCGACAGCCCCCGTCGCTCGATCGCTACTCCTTTCCAACATATGTCGGAGAAGCCGGGCGGTTGTGAAACCCCAGAAATGGTGTTGGTATTCGTCCAGACCCACCTCCGACACCTGAAAATGGTGGTCAAAAAAAACGTCGATTATACGAAGCGACATTTCTGGTCGGCGATTTTCCAGTTTTGCGCCTACCGCCATGTGGGGGTGGCAGTAGGCGTCGAAAAGTGCCTTCTCGACCGCTAGCGACACCACTACTTTATCGAGCTCTGGAGGCCCGCACACCGACTAGGAAGCCGCGGAGTCGACCCCGGGGGCCTCCTGGCGTCGCCGCCGCTCACTTGGACGCCTTCCGCAACCTGTGGTCCCGCTCGGGGCCGCCGGGAGCCTCGCCGACCTGACCGGTGTCGGTAGGCGTCTGGAAGCGCCCGGCCGACCTGGACGAGGTCCCCCTGGCCCCCGGGGGACACCCCTTAGTTGGATGGGGGTGCTGTCCCGGGCACACATGCAACCCGCGGCCGCCTACCGACAGCCCCCTTCGCTCGATCGCTACTCCTTTCCAACATATGTCGGAGAAGCCGGGCGGTTGTGAAACCCCAGAAATGGTGTTGGTATTCGTCCAGACCCACCTCCGACACCTGAAAATGGTGGTCAAAAAAAACGTCGATTATACGAAGCGACATTTCTGGTCGGCGATTTTCCAGTTTTGCGCCTACCGCCATGTGGGGGTGGCAGTAGGCGTCGAAAAGTGCCTTCTCGACCGCTAGCGACACCACTACTTTATCGAGCTCTGGAGGCCCGCACACCGACCCGGGGGCCGCGGAGTCGACCCCGGGGGCCTCCTGGCGTCGCCGCCGCTCACTTGGACGCCTTCCGCAACCTGTGGTCCCGCTCGGGGCCGCCGGGAGCCTCGCCGACCTGACCGGTGTCGGTAGGCGTCTGGAAGCGCCCGGCCGACCTGGACGAGGTCCCCCTGGCCCCCGGGGGACACCCCTTAGTTGGATGGGGGTGCTGTCCCGGGCACACATGCAACCCGCGGCCGCCTACCGACAGCCCCCTTCGCTCGATCGCTACTCCTTTCCAACATATGTCGGAGAAGCCGGGCGGTTGTGAAACCCCAGAAATGGTGTTGGTATTCGTCCAGACCCACCTCCGACACCTGAAAATGGTGGTCAAAAAAAACGTCGATTATACGAAGCGACATTTCTGGTCGGCGATTTTCCAGTTTTGCGCCTACCGCCATGTGGGGGTGGCAGTAGGCGTCGAAAAGTGCCTTCTCGACCGCTAGCGACACCACTACTTTATCGAGCTCTGGAGGCCCGCACACCGACCCGGGGGCCGCGGAGTCGACCCCGGGGGCCTCCTGGCGTCGCCGCCGCTCACTTGGACGCCTTCCGCAACCTGTGGTCCCGCTCGGGGCCGCCGGGAGCCTCGCCGACCTGACCGGTGTCGGTAGGCGTCTGGAAGCGCCCGGCCGACCTGGACGAGGTCCCCCTGGCCCCCGGGGGACACCCCTTAGTTGGATGGGGGTGCTGTCCCGGGCACACATGCAACCCGCGGCCGCCTACCGACAGCCCCCTTCGCTCGATCGCTACTCCTTTCCAACATATGTCGGAGAAGCCGGGCGGTTGTGAAACCCCAGAAATGGTGTTGGTATTCGTCCAGACCCACCTCCGACACCTGAAAATGGTGGTCAAAAAAAACGTCGATTATACGAAGCGACATTTCTGGTCGGCGATTTTCCAGTTTTGCGCCTACCGCCATGTGGGGGTGGCAGTAGGCGTCGAAAAGTGCCTTCTCGACCGCTAGCGACACCACTACTTTATCGAGCTCTGGAGGCCCGCACACCGACCCGGGGGCCGCGGAGTCGACCCCGGGGGCCTCCTGGCGTCGCCGCCGCTCACTTGGACGCCTTCCGCAACCTGTGGTCCCGCTCGGGGCCGCCGGGAGCCTCGCCGACCTGACCGGTGTCGGTAGGCGTCAGTCAAACTTGCTTAAGAGGCAAAGCCTCCTCACACCTTAAGAGAGTCACAGTTAGTCCCGCCGTTTACCCGTGGTCGTCGTCGGGGGTGCCGGTCGGTGTGTTTCGGCGTGTTTCTTTCTTACTTTAGCTCGCTCCTATAAGCTAACTCAGCAGCCCTGCTAAAATCAATTTATCATTATTTTCAATCTATCGAAAATCTTAATTTATTATTATTTTCCAACTATCGAAAATCTTAATAGAGTTGGGGTTTTTTGTTTGTTTTTTTTTTTAAATTCCATTGTAACAACAGACAGCCAGCCAGCAGCATGTGGTGTCGGTAGGCGTCTGGAAGCGCTTGAGGAGGCAGAGGAGTTGGCAAGCTCGCTAAACTGCCCGCTGGTGTGGTGGTGTCGGTAGAGGCGTCTTGAATATACCCGGTCGCTCGATCGACGACGACGACGGCTAGGTGGCCGAGGAGGAGGACTACCTACCTACCTACCTACCTACCTAGCTAGCTAGCTAGCCGAATAGCCGTGGTAGTCGTCAGTCAAACTTGCTTAAGAGGCAAAGTCCCGCCGTTTACCCGTGGTCGTCGTCGGGGGTGCCGGTCGGTGTGTTTCGGCGTGTTTCTTTCTTACTTTAGCTCGCTCCTATAAGCTAACTCAGCAGCCCTGCTAAAATCAATTTATCATTATTTTCAATCTATCGAAAATCTTAATTTATTATTATTTTCCAACTATCGAAAATCTTAATAGAGTTGGGGTTTTTTGTTTGTTTTTTTTTTTAAATTCCATTGTAACAACAGACAGCCAGCCAGCAGCATGTGGTGTCGGTAGGCGTCTGGAAGCGCTTGAGGAGGCAGAGGAGTTGGCAAGCTCGCTAAACTGCCCGCTGGTGTGGTGGTGTCGGTAGAGGCGTCTTGAATATACCCGGTCGCTCGATCGACGACGACGACGGCTAGGTGGCCGAGGAGGAGGACTACCTACCTACCTACCTACCTACCTAGCTAGCTAGCTAGCCGAATAGCCGTGGTAGTCGTCAGTCAAACTTGCTTAAGAGGCAAAGTCCCGCCGTTTACCCGTGGTCGTCGTCGGGGGTGCCGGTCGGTGTGTTTCGGCGTGTTTCTTTCTTACTTTAGCTCGCTCCTATAAGCTAACTCAGCAGCCCTGCTAAAATCAATTTATCATTATTTTCAATCTATCGAAAATCTTAATTTATTATTATTTTCCAACTATCGAAAATCTTAATAGAGTTGGGGTTTTTTGTTTGTTT
>NC_136527.1:128644008-128656508 GCF_053919585.1 Euprymna scolopes | reverse complement strand
GACGACTTTGCCACGACACCTCTCCCGATCGACGCCCTCCTACACGCTCTCTCGCTTTCGCTTCGCCTTCGGGGTTAGTCAGAGGTGGCCCCTACGACTCGCGAACGGCCAGGACTCCTCGGTCCGTGTTTCAAGACGGGTCGGGTGGGTTGCCGATGCACGTCGCTGACCCGGGGTGGCGGGCGGCTCGAGTAAAAAAGCGTCGCCGAGCGACCTCTCCGGAAACGGAAACGGGCGCGGGCGGGGTTGCCCCCGACAAGAACCCGAAACGTCGGCGAGGTGCGTGACGGCGAGGCCGCGCCAGTCCTATCCCGCCTCTCATCGCGCACGCGCCCGAGACGGTGGGGCGCCTAGGGAGCGACACACACAAAGTGCGCGTCGCCCGCACGCGACTTCCGGCGGGATCAAAACGGACCGGCTCGCCACGTGTAACGGATCGTGTCAGATTTCCTCCGTTCCCGGCAGAAAGGGGCAGTTACGTTCGCGGGCCCGACGGCCGGTGGCCCCCGACTTCACAAGGTGGGAAGACGGGGGTTTTCAGGGTGATGAAACGCCTGCCGCCTACGGAAAAAAACCCGCGTGTTCGACCTGCACGCCGGGAACGGGTCGCGACGACGGACCGGAGGGGAAGTGCGTCCGGTGCCGGCCGCGCGGAGGTCGCGCCGAAGCGCCCGCGCCATGATTACGCCGAGCGATGATGAAGGGGACGGGTGCAGCGGAGTCGCGCGCGGAGGGAGCAGGAGGAAAGAAGAAGCGGCGGCGACGGATGCGGCGGGTTAGGGCCCGGCGGCAGCAGCGATCGAGAGGACGAGTCCCCTCCGTCGCAGCCAACCGACGCAGCCACCTACCGACGCCGCGGTCGTCACCACGTTTCCCTTCCCGCTATCCACGCGGCCCGTCTCCTTCGTCGGCGACGCGGGCACAAAAGCTGGAACCGCGGAGAACGAGTCCCCCGCGGACACGACGAACGACGACCTGTGCCGCGACGGCCTCTCTTTCAAGAACACACATCGAGTTTGGGCTCGAGCCTAGGCAGCACCGGACTGAGTCCCCCCGCGATCGCGGTGAGCGGTCCCACCCGTTTACCCCTGGGCGGTTTCACGTTCTCTTGAACTCTCTCTCCAAAGTTCTTTTCAACTTTCCCTCACGGTACTTGTCGACTATCGGACTCGTCCCGGTATTTAGCCTTGGATGGAGCTTACCACCCGATTTGGGCTGCGTTCCCAAGCAACCCGACTCTCGGATCGAAGGCCGTCGCTCGCCGTCCGCACCGAATGGGCCTGGCACCCGCCGCGGGCGGCCCCGATCGAGGGAACTCCGAACTATGCGAGACGAAAACGAACGGCTGCCTTCGACCCATGCGCCACACGTCCCGAAGCCTTTAACTTGCGACGGGATTCGGCGTTGGGCTTCTCCCGGTTCACTCGCCGTTACTAAGGGAATCCCGGTTGGTTTCTTTTCCTCCGCTTAGCGATATGCTTAAGTTCAGCGGGTCGTCTCGTCCGAGCCGAGGGCGGCGGTTTTTAGTAGAGTGTGGTGTTTGGAGGAGAGGAATCTCGATCGGTACCCTCCGTGTGACGACGGCTGGCCGATATAGCGCCCGTCCGACCGAAAATGAAGAAGCCAACAATTAAAAAAAAGCGTGGGTCCTCCCCATCCGACGTTGCGTTGCCTACGACGCGGCCACCTTTTTACGGTGCGACGGCCGTGCTCGTCGCGCTGCTCGAGGCGTCGCTGAGAGACACCTTCATGAGGCAGAGAGCGAGACGAGCAGGCGGCGCTTACGTCGGCAGTCGGTTAGGTCGGTACTTTTTTTTTTGGTCTCCCTTCGGCTGCTTTCGGACAGACTCCTCCTGCTCCTCCTCCACAGTGTTTCTTCACGCGGTCGAAAAGGGAAAAGACTCCGCGGTCTGCCAGCGGGAGACGAAGGAGGAGGCCGGAGAGGGTTTTAAAAAAAAAAAGACATTGAAAGGAGTCAATTCTTTTTTTATTTTTCTTCCCCCCTCGTCACTCGCTCCTGCGACGTCCCGGTTACCACCGTGCCGAGGACCGGGCGGGCACGGGGACGGCAAGATGTCGTTTCGTTAACGGAGAAAGACATGTAACGTTCCGCCTCTCGACCGGACGTGGCCCCGAGACAAGGGATCTCGGGGCCGCAATGTGCGTTCGAGGTGTCGATGTTCACTGAGTCCTGCAATTCGCATCAGTTCTCGCGGCTGGCCGCGCTCTTCATCGACGGACGAGCCGAGTGATCCCCCGTCCAGGGTTCAGCACTTGGGTTTTTTATATTAGTTTTTGTTTATATAGATTTAGTAGTGTGCGAGGAGGTCTGTGCGAGGAGGCGTGACGGCATTGCAATGTCGCGAGTAGTTTGTTTTTAGCTAGCGGCGGTGGCACAGCGGCTGCAAAAAACAAAAAAAACGATAAAGCGGCGACAAGGCAAAGAAGAAGCGGCCATCACTTGCGGTGGGCGAAAAAACAAACAGGTGGTAAGACGCGGAAGCAAGCAAGAAGAGCTGGGGCTTTAAAAACCTCCGCGTCACCACAAATCTATCTCTCGCTCCGCCTTTTATAGGTTTGTTTGCGCGCATTCGAGGCGTTGACGCCGACAGACAGAGGAGGTAGGCCGGAAAACAACAAACCAGTCTCGAACGGGAAAACGGTAATGATCCTTCCGCAGGTTCACCTACGGAAACCTTGTTACGACTTTTACTTCCTCTAAACGATCGGGTTCGGTCGTCTTCTCCAGGCATCGAACGCCGAGGCGTAGATGCACGAGTGTCGTGACGGACACGTCGCGCACTGCCCGGCGGCGTCGTCGGCCAGATCCGAGGACCTCACCGGACCGTTCGATCGGTAGTAGCGACGGGCGGTGTGTACAAAGGGCAGGGACGTGATCGACGCGGGCTGTTGACCCGCGCCTACCGGGAATTCCTCGTTCACGGGGTTGGTTACAGGCCCCGATCCCTATCACGGGAGGTGGTTCAGAGGTTTCCCAACCCTCTCGGGCCGGGGCGAAGTCCCCGCTGATACCTCCAGTGTAGCGCGCGTGCGGCCCCGGACATCTAAGGGCATCACAGACCTGTTATCGCTCCGCCTCGTGTGGCTTTCTGCCACCCGTCCCTCTAAGAAGTGCGTGAGAAAACCGACCCGGACCCGAGCGCCACGGAGGACGCCGAGCCCGCCGTAAAAATCACTGACATCGGCGCACTAGTTAGCAGGCCGGAGTCTCGTTCGTTATCGGAATCAACCAGACGGATCGCTCCACCAACTAAGAACGGCCATGCACCACCACCCACCGAATCGAGAAAGAGCTATCGATCTGTCAATCCTACCGGTGTCCGGACCGGGTGAGTTTTCCCGTGTTGAGTCAAATTAAGCCGCAGGCTCCACTCCTGGTGGTGCCCTTCCGTCAATTCCTTTAAGTTTCAGCTTTGCAACCATACTCCCCCCGGAACCGAACTCTGGTTTCCCGCAGGCTACCCGCCGGGTCATGGAAGCGAACGCCGGCGGATCGCCGGTCGGCATCGTTTACGGTCGGAACTACGACGGTATCTGATCGTCTTCGAACCTCCGACTTTCGCTCTTGATCGAGGAAAACGTGCTTGCCACACGCCATCGCTGCAGTTCGTCTTGCGACGATCCAAGAATTTCACCTCTAACGTCGCAATACGAGTGGCCCCGACCGCTCCCTTCGATCATTGCCTCGCCGTAGACGGAGACCGACAGACGTAGACGAGGCCCTCTTCCATCATTCCATGCTTATCGTATGCAAGCTTGAACAGCCCGCTCTGAGCACTCTAATTTTTTCAAAGTGAACGTACCGGCCGCCGCGGACACTCGGTTAAGAGCACCCTTGGAGGAGAAACCGCCGACCGCAACACGCGCGCAGACAAGACACGAAGCAGGGACTCGGAGCGGACCGGGGGGTTCAAAAAAAAGAGGAACGCGCGGAAAGGGAGAGGGAGAGAAGCGCGGGGGTCAGAGTGCGGGGATGCGAATGAACACACCCAAACACACACACGTAGCACCCCCCCGTTAGACTACTCCCGGAACCGAACCGACGACCACTTGTTTTTTTTTCCCGGATCCCGATCACGACCTCCTCGTCCACCTCGCCGGCAGGACCGCGTGGCGGGTATGCTAGCGGTTGACACCGGCGGAAAGGGCCGGGAATGCGAACGGACGACCAAAGTCAACGACGGACGATGGCGCCGCCGCCCCGGGGCCGCTTGCGCGACCACGAACCCGAGTTCGGACTACGAGCTTTTTAACCGCAACAACTTTAATATACGCTACCGGAGCTGGAATTACCGCGGCTGCTGGCACCAGACTTGCCCTCCGGTTGGTCCTCGTTAACGGATTTGAAGTGTACTCATTCCGATCGCGGGGCCTCGACAGAGTCCCGCGTCGTTATTTTTCGTCACTACCTCCCCGTGCCGGGAGTGGGTAATTTGCGCGCCTGCTGCCTTCCTTGGATGTGGTAGCCGTTTCGCATGCTCCCTCTCCGGAATCGAACCCCGATTCCCCGTTACCCGTAGTAACCACGGTAGGCACTTAACCGACCGTCGACAGTTGATAGGGCGGACCCTCGAGAGACCCGTCGCCGGGCGTGAAAGCTCGTGCGATCGACCAGTGAGTTATCCAGAGTCACCAAAGCGGAGCGCGCCGCCCTATGAGCCCCGCCACCGAACGGACCCGCGAGCGGGAACGCCGACGACGGGAGGACGGAATGACGCGCATCGGTCTCAGTCTAATATGTAGCGCCGCGACCCGGAACGGCCGACGCGGGTGCCAGCGCGCGAGGCGTGGCGACGACGGCGCGCCGACCGATCGCGGCCTGTGTCACATGTATTAGCTCTAGAATTGCCACAGTTATCCATCGCCTCCGAGGAGGAATACGGTCCCGAGGATTAGGTCCGGTTCCTGAGCCATTCGCGGTTTCGCCCGTTCTAATGCGTGGCGTGAACTTACACTTGCATGGCTTAAGCTTTGAGACAAGCATATGACTACTGGCAGGATCAACCAGGTATCGTTGGAATTTGGGACTTTGTTTCGACAGAACGACAGACCGACCGACCGACCGACCGACATAAGACAGACAACTACAACGACGGGCACGTGTTTATTTATTTTTCGAGGGGGTTCGCCGTCAGTAGAAGCGCGCTGCCCGCGCTGATGGCCTCTTTTTTGTTTCTCCCCTGACTTGGACCGAGACCGAGACTCAAAGAACGAAAGCGACCAACGTCGACAACAACAACGACAACGGCACCCTTGACAGCGATACATACGACAAACGACAAGCAGCACGACGGCAGTGCACACGGACATCGAGGGTCAAGGTGCAGACTGAACTCGCCGAGGTCGTCGTCATCGTGGTCGCCATCGATTCCGTCTCGTCGTCGTCGTCGTCAACGTCCACGTCACAGCCGGCCGAGAAGAGAGAACAGACGACAGCGTCGACAACAACAACATCGACAACGGCACCCTTGACAGCGATACATACGACAAACGACAAACAGCACGACGGCAGTGCACACGGACATCGGAGGTCAAGGTGCAGACTGGAATCGTCGAGGTCGTCGTCATCGTGGTCGCCATCGATGCCGTCTCGTCGTCGTCGTCGTCGTCTTCGTCGTCGTCGTCGTCATCAACGTACCAACCGACCGAGACGAGAGAGCAAGCAACAACGTCGACAACAACAACGACAACGGCACCCTTGACAGCGATACATACGACAAACGACAAACAGCACGACGGCAGTGCACACGGACATCGGAGGTCAAGGTGCAGACTGAACTCGTCGAGGTCGTCGTCATCGTGGTCGCCATCGATGCCGTCTCGTCGTCGTCGTCGTCTCCGTCGTCGTCGTCGTCGTCGCCAACGTCAACGTCAACATCACAGCCGTCATCGGGGAGGAGCTGGACCAGGGCAGCGGCGGCGTAAATTTTCCCGTCACCTTCGTCGTCGCCTTCGTCGACCGACCGACCGACCGACCGGCGTCGTGTTCGTGCTCGGAAAACCGAGGAGAGACAACGTGCACATGGCGCGTTCTCGCAAGCGGCTCCTCGGTCCGATTTTTTTGGGCGGCTTTTTCGAGCTTTTTTTCTCACCCTTTCGTCCGTGCGACGGCGAACGTTAGGGGAAAAAAAAAAAAAAAAAACGACAACAACGCGGCGGACCGGGCGAACAACATCGTCGACACACACGACATTGACGACCGGTCCCCCTTTTCACAATCGCATCGAGATAAAAACGAACGAGTCCGATTCGAGCACCGAGTCGCGAGCGGGAGGACTGTCGGTGCAAGTATCGATCACTGACGTGAGCGCTTCGCCGGACAGAGGATGGCTCATCCGGCAGCCGTGCAAATCGACGGTATGGGAAGAACGAACAAGAAGAGCAACGACTTGATCGGCGGCTTGGGAACTGCGGACGGTGAAAACGGGTTAATCGACTGCGACCACGACTGCTCGATCGATCTTCTTTGGCGCTAACAAAGGTGGAGGTGGCGCAAGAAGGGACTAGCGCTATCACCGTCCACGTATCAGAAGATGCGGCGGCAGACGTCGACGCTTATGCGTTGTCGGACGAGAAGTCGCTGCAGCACGTGTACCGCGAGCGGGACGTCCAAGGTTTTGCCAGACGGAAAGAAATCGGGTGTCAGCGAACGTTCACACGGCTGTGAGATCGGACGCTGACAGGAGTAGGAGGCGGCAGGCAGGCGGCGGTTACGGCGGCGGCGCCTGCTGCTGCTCATCCTCCTGTTTGCTGCGGCGACTTCCAGGACGGGAGAGCATCGAACAACGTACGTATGGTTACAAGGGGATCAGGATCTACATAGTGCATCCCCCGCGGCTATTTTTGTTTGTTTGTTCGCTCGTTCGTTAATTCGTTCGTTCGTTCGTTCGTTCGTTACAATGTACGTTTTTCCGTTCGACGGCGGCAGAGAGCGGCGGCGTTTCTCCCTAATCCGGAGGATTTATCGGTCGCACAGCGATGGGTCGTTCGGCCGATCATCGAAAGATTCGCAGGTAGTGGTTGAATGGCAGAACGGCAGCAACAACAGCGGCGGCTGAGAGCGGCGAACGCTGAGGCGGAAGCAGAAGCTGCAGCAAACGTATCGGCTAAACATGGTGGACATAGATATGGCTGACGACGCGGGTACCACGACGACTATGGAACCAGGAAAAGGAGCCGTTAGTTGTTCCAACATATCGTTCGACACGTCGAGCAGCCCTAGGTCCACGGAGAAGCACACACACGTACCACGTATTATAACCTAACGACGATGAGCGGGCGCACGGTTGGCAGGAACGAAGGCGGCGGATCAAAACAAGTTGGAGCGCGGCGACAGCGATAACGGTGACAGCCCTAGGCGGCGGAGATGCCACTTTCTGACGCCTTTGCGACAAGCCCGTAGAGACGTTCCGGACCACCACGAGGCAAAGAGTCGCTGCTCCGACGAACCGACACACCAAAGTGTGCTTCCTACCGAACATGTTTTATAAAACTTTCAAACTGGAAAACCCCAGAAATGGTGTTGGTATTTGTCCAGACCCACCTCCGACACCTGAAAATGGTGGTCAAAAAAAACGTCGATTATACGAAGCGACATTTCTGGTCGGCGATTTTCCAGTTTTACGCCTACTGCCACATGGGGATGTCGGTAGGCGTCGCAAAGTGCCTTCTCGACGCCTAGGCACACCAGGACTTTGTCATTTTTTTCCCCCTCGACATTCCTGGTCCGGTCTATTCCGATTTTACACCTACCGCCATGTGGGGGTGGCAGTAGGCGTCGAAAAGTGCCTTCTCGACCGCTAGCGACACCACTACTTGAGGCCTACTGGAGGGCCCGCACACCTGAAAGGGGGCCGCGGAGTCGACCCCGGGGGCCTCCGCTTCTCGCCGCCGCTCACTTGGACGCCTTCCGCAACCTGTGGTCCCGCTCGGGGCCGCCGGGAGCCTCGCCGACCTGACCGGTGTCGGTAGGCGTCTGGAAGCGCCCGGCCGACCTGGACGAGGTCCCCCTGGCCCCCGGGGGACACCCCTTAGTTGGATGGGGGTGCTGTCCCGGGCACACATGCAACCCGCGGCCGCCTACCGACAGCCCCCGTCGCTCGATCGCTACTCCTTTCCAACATATGTCGGAGAAGCCGGGCGGTTGTGAAACCCCAGAAATGGTGTTGGTATTCGTCCAGACCCACCTCCGACACCCGAAAATGGTGGTCAAAAAAAACGTCGATTATACGAAGCGACATTTCTGGTCGGCGATTTTCCAGTTTTGCGCCTACCGCCATGTGGGGGTGGCAGTAGGCGTCGAAAAGTGCCTTCTCGACCGCTAGCGACACCACTACTTTATCGAGCTCTGGAGGCCCGCACACCGACTAGGAAGCCGCGGAGTCGACCCCGGGGGCCTCCTGGCGTCGCCGCCGCTCACTTGGACGCCTTCCGCAACCTGTGGTCCCGCTCGGGGCCGCCGGGAGCCTCGCCGACCTGACCGGTGTCGGTAGGCGTCTGGAAGCGCCCGGCCGACCTGGACGAGGTCCCCCTGGCCCCCGGGGGACACCCCTTAGTTGGATGGGGGTGCTGTCCCGGGCACACATGCAACCCGCGGCCGCCTACCGACAGCCCCCGTCGCTCGATCGCTACTCCTTTCCAACATATGTCGGAGAAGCCGGGCGGTTGTGAAACCCCAGAAATGGTGTTGGTATTCGTCCAGACCCACCTCCGACACCCGAAAATGGTGGTCAAAAAAAACGTCGATTATACGAAGCGACATTTCTGGTCGGCGATTTTCCAGTTTTGCGCCTACCGCCATGTGGGGGTGGCAGTAGGCGTCGAAAAGTGCCTTCTCGACCGCTAGCGACACCACTACTTTATCGAGCTCTGGAGGCCCGCACACCGACTAGGAAGCCGCGGAGTCGACCCCGGGGGCCTCCTGGCGTCGCCGCCGCTCACTTGGACGCCTTCCGCAACCTGTGGTCCCGCTCGGGGCCGCCGGGAGCCTCGCCGACCTGACCGGTGTCGGTAGGCGTCTGGAAGCGCCCGGCCGACCTGGACGAGGTCCCCCTGGCCCCCGGGGGACACCCCTTAGTTGGATGGGGGTGCTGTCCCGGGCACACATGCAACCCGCGGCCGCCTACCGACAGCCCCCGTCGCTCGATCGCTACTCCTTTCCAACATATGTCGGAGAAGCCGGGCGGTTGTGAAACCCCAGAAATGGTGTTGGTATTCGTCCAGACCCACCTCCGACACCCGAAAATGGTGGTCAAAAAAAACGTCGATTATACGAAGCGACATTTCTGGTCGGCGATTTTCCAGTTTTGCGCCTACCGCCATGTGGGGGTGGCAGTAGGCGTCGAAAAGTGCCTTCTCGACCGCTAGCGACACCACTACTTTATCGAGCTCTGGAGGCCCGCACACCGACTAGGAAGCCGCGGAGTCGACCCCGGGGGCCTCCTGGCGTCGCCGCCGCTCACTTGGACGCCTTCCGCAACCTGTGGTCCCGCTCGGGGCCGCCGGGAGCCTCGCCGACCTGACCGGTGTCGGTAGGCGTCTGGAAGCGCCCGGCCGACCTGGACGAGGTCCCCCTGGCCCCCTGGGGACACCCCTTAGTTGGATGGGGGTGCTGTCCCGGGCACACATGCAACCCGCGGCCGCCTACCGACAGCCCCCGTCGCTCGATCGCTACTCCTTTCCAACATATGTCGGAGAAGCCGGGCGGTTGTGAAACCCCAGAAATGGTGTTGGTATTCGTCCAGACCCACCTCCGACACCTGAAAATGGTGGTCAAAAAAAACGTCGATTATACGAAGCGACATTTCTGGTCGGCGATTTTCCAGTTTTGCGCCTACCGCCATGTGGGGGTGGCAGTAGGCGTCGAAAAGTGCCTTCTCGACCGCTAGCGACACCACTACTTTATCGAGCTCTGGAGGCCCGCACACCGACTAGGAAGCCGCGGAGTCGACCCCGGGGGCCTCCTGGCGTCGCCGCCGCTCACTTGGACGCCTTCCGCAACCTGTGGTCCCGCTCGGGGCCGCCGGGAGCCTCGCCGACCTGACCGGTGTCGGTAGGCGTCTGGAAGCGCCCGGCCGACCTGGACGAGGTCCCCCTGGCCCCCGGGGGACACCCCTTAGTTGGATGGGGGTGCTGTCCCGGGCACACATGCAACCCGCGGCCGCCTACCGACAGCCCCCGTCGCTCGATCGCTACTCCTTTCCAACATATGTCGGAGAAGCCGGGCGGTTGTGAAACCCCAGAAATGGTGTTGGTATTCGTCCAGACCCACCTCCGACACCCGAAAATGGTGGTAAAAAAAAACGTCGATTATACGAAGCGACATTTCTGGTCGGCGATTTTCCAGTTTTGCGCCTACCGCCATGTGGGGGTGGCAGTAGGCGTCGAAAAGTGCCTTCTCGACCGCTAGCGACACCACTACTTTATCGAGCTCTGGAGGCCCGCACACCGACTAGGAAGCCGCGGAGTCGACCCCGGGGGCCTCCTGGCGTCGCCGCCGCTCACTTGGACGCCTTCCGCAACCTGTGGTCCCGCTCGGGGCCGCCGGGAGCCTCGCCGACCTGACCGGTGTCGGTAGGCGTCTGGAAGCGCCCGGCCGACCTGGACGAGGTCCCCCTGGCCCCCGGGGGACACCCCTTAGTTGGATGGGGGTGCTGTCCCGGGCACACATGCAACCCGCGGCCGCCTACCGACAGCCCCCGTCGCTCGATCGCTACTCCTTTCCAACATATGTCGGAGAAGCCGGGCGGTTGTGAAACCCCAGAAATGGTGTTGGTATTCGTCCAGACCCACCTCCGACACCCGAAAATGGTGGTCAAAAAAAACGTCGATTATACGAAGCGACATTTCTGGTCGGCGATTTTCCAGTTTTGCGCCTACCGCCATGTGGGGGTGGCAGTAGGCGTCGAAAAGTGCCTTCTCGACCGCTAGCGACACCACTACTTTATCGAGCTCTGGAGGCCCGCACACCGACTAGGAAGCCGCGGAGTCGACCCCGGGGGCCTCCTGGCGTCGCCGCCGCTCACTTGGACGCCTTCCGCAACCTGTGGTCCCGCTCGGGGCCGCCGGGAGCCTCGCCGACCTGACCGGTGTCGGTAGGCGTCTGGAAGCGCCCGGCCGACCTGGACGAGGTCCCCCTGGCCCCCGGGGGACACCCCTTAGTTGGATGGGGGTGCTGTCCCGGGCACACATGCAACCCGCGGCCGCCTACCGACAGCCCCCGTCGCTCGATCGCTACTCCTTTCCAACATATGTCGGAGAAGCCGGGCGGTTGTGAAACCCCAGAAATGGTGTTGGTATTCGTCCAGACCCACCTCCGACACCCGAAAATGGTGGTCAAAAAAAACGTCGATTATACGAAGCGACATTTCTGGTCGGCGATTTTCCAGTTTTGCGCCTACCGCCATGTGGGGGTGGCAGTAGGCGTCGAAAAGTGCCTTCTCGACCGCTAGCGACACCACTACTTTATCGAGCTCTGGAGGCCCGCACACCGACTAGGAAGCCGACTAGGAAGACAGTTGAGATTTGACGGCTGAGGGTGTAACAAACCCTCCCGGTGGGCTGACCTCCCGTCGGGTGGGTATAGCAGTGGTCCCTAAGAAAGTAAATAAAGAAAACACGGTTCCCCCTGGTTCCGTGGACACTGCTACCCTCAGCGACCGATTGACTGGGTCGGATAGTGATGGAAATCGTTCCCCCTTTGTGTGCCCGTGTGGACGTGGGTTTGCTTCTGGTCGCGGTTTATCCCAACACCGGAGGCATGCTCACCCGGAAGATCTCAACCAGGACAGGGTTGCTGGGGCCCGTCCCGGTTCGGCCTGGAGTTCTGAGGAAGATACTCTTTTGTCAGCTTGTGCGTCCGAGATGAGGGATCGATATCGAACGAAGGCGGAGTTGTGTGTCGCAATTTCTCCCCGCTTTGGCCGCTCTGCTGAAGCGGTGAGGAAGCGCCTAATCCATCTGGCAAAGCAGAAGTCTCCGGCGGGTGTTAATAGTGTGAGCTCTCCTGCGGTGGAGACGGTTGTGGAGTGCGATTCTTTGAGTCCAGCTGTGGATGATCGGGGTTGGCGGCCGAAGGTGGAGAATCAGGTTGAGCTGGTTCTCGGAGAGCTTGGTCCATCCTTTGATCAAGCTTGCGTCGAATTGCGGCGGATTCTTGGTTTGATCCGCCAGGGTACCGACCTGGAGGTGGTAACCGGGCAGATCGACACCTTCCTCCTGCGCTACCTCTCCCCGTCCAATGGAGGGGAGGGGGACGATGCGCTAAGATCGGGCCGGCCGCTTCGCAAGAAGCGGTCTGGGAGGCTGGCTCGAAAGAACCAGTCTCACGGGAGGAAAGGATCTAGACCTAGGTCTGCGGCTGGTGCCCCGAAGGGTGACAAGAAGGCGTTGCGGAGGGCGGCTTTTGCTGCCATTCAGCGGCTTTATAGTGTTAAGCGGAAGGACTGCGCCGACGCGGTCCTCTCTGGGAGATGGAGGGA
>NC_136527.1:128631508-128639008 GCF_053919585.1 Euprymna scolopes | reverse complement strand
GCAAGTTTGACTGACGACTACCACGGCTATTCGGCTAGCTAGCTAGCTAGGTAGGTAGGTAGTCCTCCTCCTCGGCCACCTAGCCGTCGTCGTCGTCGAGCGACCGGGTATATTCAAGACGCCTCTACCGACACCACCACACCAGCGGGCAGTTTAGCGAGCTTGCCAACTCCTCTGCCTCCTCAAGCGCTTCCAGACGCCTACCGACACCACATGCTGCTGGCTGTTGTTACAATGGAATTTAAAAAAAAAAACAAACAAAAAACCCCAACTCTATTAAGATTTTCGATAGTTGGAAAATAATAATAAATTAAGATTTTCGATAGATTGAAAATAATGATAAATTGATTTTAGCAGGGCTGAGTTAGCTTATAGGAGCGAGCTAAAGTAAGAAAGAAACACGCCGAAACACACCGACCGGCACCCCCGACGACGACCACGGGTAAACGGCGGGACTTTGCCTCTTAAGCAAGTTTGACTGACGACTACCACGGCTATTCGGCTAGCTAGCTAGCTAGGTAGGTAGGTAGGTAGGTAGTCCTCCTCCTCGGCCACCTAGCCGTCGTCGTCGTCGAGCGACCGGGTATATTCAAGACGCCTCTACCGACACCACCACACCAGCGGGCAGTTTAGCGAGCTTGCCAACTCCTCTGCCTCCTCAAGCGCTTCCAGACGCCTACCGACACCACATGCTGCTGGGTGTTGTTACAATGGAATTAAAAAAAAAAAACAAACAAAAAACCCCAACTCTATTAAGATTTTCGATAGTTGGAAAATAATAATAAATTAAGATTTTCGATAGATTGAAAATAATGATAAATTGATTTTAGCAGGGCTGAGTTAGCTTATAGGAGCGAGCTAAAGTAAGAAAGAAACACGCCGAAACACACCGACCGACACCCCCGACGACGACCACGGGTAAACGGCGGGACTAACTGTGACTCTCTTAAGGTGTGAGGCTTTGCCTCTTAAGCAAGTTTGACTGACGACCACGGCTATTCGGCTAGCTAGGTAGTCCTCCTCCTCCTCGGCCACCTAGCCGTCGTCGTCGAGCGACCGGGTATATTCAAGACGCCTACCGACACCACCAGCGGGCAGTTTAGCGAGCCGCTTGCCAACTCCTCTGCCTCCTCAAGCGCTTCCAGACGCCTACCGACACCACATGCTGCTGTTGTTACAATGGAATTTAAAAAAAAAAAAAAAAAAAAAACCCAACTCTATTAAGATTTTCGATAGTTGGAAAATAATTGATTTTAGCAGGGCTGAGTTAGCTTATAGGAGCGAGCTAAAGTAAGAAAGAAACACGCCGAAACACACCGACCGGCACCCCCGACGACGACCACGGGTAAACGGCGGGACTTTGCCTCTTAAGCAAGTTTGACTGACGACTACCACGGCTATTCGGCTAGCTAGCTAGCTAGCTAGGTAGGTAGGTAGGTAGGTAGTCCTCCTCCTCGGCCACCTAGCCGTCGTCGTCGTCGAGCGACCGGGTATATTCAAGACGCCTCTACCGACACCACCACACCAGCGGGCAGTTTAGCGAGCTTGCCAACTCCTCTGCCTCCTCAAGCGCTTCCAGACGCCTACCGACACCACATGCTGCTGGCTGTTGTTACAATGGAATTAAAAAAAAAAAAACAAACAAAAAACCCCAACTCTATTAAGATTTTCGATAGTTGGAAAATAATAATAAATTAAGATTTTCGATGGATTGAAAATAATGATAAATTGATTTTAGCAGGGCTGAGTTAGCTTATAGGAGCGAGCTAAAGTAAGAAAGAAACACGCCGAAACACACCGACCGGCACCCCCGACGACGACCACGGGTAAACGGCGGGACTAACTGTGACTCTCTTAAGGTGTGAGGCTTTGCCTCTTAAGCAAGTTTGACTGACGACTACCACGGCTATTCGGCTAGGTAGGTAGGTAGGTAGTCCTCCTCCTCGGCCACCTAGCCGTCGTCGTCGAGCGACCGGGTATATTCAAGACGCCTCTACCGACACCACCACACCAGCGGGCAGTTTAGCGAGCTTGCCAACTCCTCTGCCTCCTCAAGCGCTTCCAGACGCCTACCGACACCACATGCTGCTGTTGTTACAATGGAATTTTAAAAACAAAAAAACAAACAAAAAGTTACCCCAACTCTATTAAGATTTTCGATAGTTGGAAAATAATAATAAATTAAGATTTTCGATTGATTGAAAATAATGATGAATTGATTTTAGCAGGGCTGAGTTAGCTTATAGGAGCGAGCTAAAGTAAGAAAGAAACACGCCGAAACACACCGACCGACACCCCCGACGACGACCACGGGTAAACGGCGGGACTAACTGTGACTCTCTTAAGGTGTGAGGCTTTGCCTCTTAAGCAAGTTTGACTGACGACCACGGCTATTCGGCTAGCTAGGTAGTCCTCCTCCTCCTCGGCCACCTAGCCGTCGTCGTCGAGCGACCGGGTATATTCAAGACGCCTACCGACACCACCAGCGGGCAGTTTAGCGAGCCGCTTGCCAACTCCTCTGCCTCCTCAAGCGCTTCCAGACGCCTACCGACACCACATGCTGCTGTTGTTACAATGGAATTTAAAAAAAAAAAAAAAAAAAAAAACCCAACTCTATTAAGATTTTCGATAGTTGGAAAATAATTGATTTTAGCAGGGCTGAGTTAGCTTATAGGAGCGAGCTAAAGTAAGAAAGAAACACGCCGAAACACACCGACCGGCACCCCCGACGACGACCACGGGTAAACGGCGGGACTAACTGTGACTCTCTTAAGGTGTGAGGCTTTGCCTCTTAAGCAAGTTTGACTGACGCCTACCGACACCGGTCAGGTCGGCGAGGCTCCCGGCGGCCCCGAGCGGGACCACAGGTTGCGGAAGGCGTCCAAGTGAGCGGCGGCGACGCCAGGAGGCCCCCGGGGTCGACTCCGCGGCCCCTGGGTGCGGTGTGCGGGCCTCCAGTAGGCCTAAAGTATTGGTGTCGCTAGCGGTCGAGAAGGCACTTTTCAACGCCTACTGCCACCCCCTCATGGCGGTAGGCGCAAAACTGGAAAATCGCCGACCAGAAATGTCGCTTCGTATAATTGACGTTTTTTTTGACCACCCATTTCAGGTGTCGGAGCCGGGTCTGGACGCAGACCAGCACCACTTCTGGGGTTTCACAACCTCCCGGCTTCTCCGACATATGTTGGAAAGGAGTAGCGTTCGAGCGACGGGGGCTGTCGGTAGGCGGCCGTGGGTTGCATGTGTGCCCGGGACAGCACCCCCATCCAACATCCAACGAACGACGCCGGCGCAGATCACGGCCGAAAGGAGGACCGACAAGGGTGAGGCGCACAAAGACGCGCAGCCGGACGGGGTGAAGACGGAAACGACCGGCGACAGCGACGGGACGAACCCGCCGACCGCCGGCCCGACCGCGACCGCCCCCCACCGCTCGACACGCGACGTCCCGAGGCATTTGACTATTTTAACTTGTTTTTCCTAGGCCGGTCATGACGATGGTCT
The DNA here is from genome assembly GCF_053919585.1 of Euprymna scolopes. Taxonomy (NCBI): domain Eukaryota; kingdom Metazoa; phylum Mollusca; class Cephalopoda; order Sepiida; family Sepiolidae; genus Euprymna; species Euprymna scolopes. The sequence goes on along the minus strand of NC_136527.1, from coordinate 128,635,504 downwards.
GTCTTAGTTTATTATATTTTTGGTTAAAGGGTTAGATATATATATATACCAGTGGTGAAAAAAACCGGACTAGAGTGCTCACTGTGTAGCCCGAGCAGTATATAGGAGTTCACAAATTGTTTCAGCTAGAGGAAAATCCTCAAAGAGAGGAAAAATCCAACTAGCATCGTCAGAATTCATAGATGGACTAAGTTATAAAATCAAATAAGAATGGAAAAATCGTAGATGAAGGGGAGTTAGAAAATAAGGGGGAGTGGACGTTGTAATTTAAAGTAGTAGGAGTATATACAAGAAGAGAGGGGTTTATAATTAAATATTAATTATGTGTTAATTCTATATACGTTTTTTTATAACGGCTTAAAATTAAAAGACGCTATTTTTATTTATATTTTTATTTAATTTAAAGGTTGGAGAGTTAAAGGTGTGGTGGGAGGAGGAAGTAACGGGTTGAAATTGGGGTTTAAATATATATATGTATATATATATATATATATATATATATATATATATATATATATATATATATATATACATATATATATTAAATATATGTATGGATGTATATTTATATATGTACATATATGTATATATATATATATATACGTATATATATATGTGTGTGTGCGTGTGTGTGTGTGTGTGTGTGTGTGTGTGTGTGTGTGTGTGTGTGTGTGTGTGTGTGGTTGGGTGGGTATGTATTACTGCACACATAGATTCGAAAAAGTTGTCAAAAAACAAATATATAACAAATAAATGTTATCAAAGGCAAGATAAGTTACTTTTCTACCAAACTGGATAATCTTCTAGTGTTTTCTATTTGATGTAACATGTTTATTCAGCTCGAAAAACATCCAGAAAATTTGAAATGGCGTCCGACTATCTCTTAGTAACGGTAAGCTTGATAAATAAAAAAAGATAACTAGACAAAATATTGTTAGAAACTTGCTCAGTATATGTTACCCTAACATTGGCTGAAATATTTTCGGATCTATGTGTTATAGATAGATAGATAGATAGATAGATAGATAGATAGATAGATAGATACTGTAATAAAAAATAATATTTTCTCAAATGTTAGCGCTGTTTTACAATTTCTCATTTTACGTTCATGTTTTGTTTTGTCAATTTACATACATGAATCCAAAAAATATAAAATAGAGTTATGCCCCTTGAATCCAAAACATATAATTTTAGAGTTATGTCCCTTGAATATGACAAAATAAAAGTAGAGTTATGCCCCTTAGACGAGTTAGTCTTTCTTTTTCCGTTTTTTTTTTAATGAATTGCTGACATGTTTTTTTTTAATTAACGGTTGGTTTCATTTATTGGTTGTTTTTGTTTTACGACATATCAACCCTTTTCAGGTTATTTAATGCTGAATCCAAAGATTTTGAAGAAATGTTTTTTTTTATGATAGAATATATTTGTTGTTTTCACGTCGGTTTCTATTTAAAACTAAAGAATTTTAATTTAAAAAAAAAGTTGCGACAAACATTAAAAAATTAAAATATCGAAAAAAGTTTATATTAGTTTTGGAATAAAATTATCCGAAAAAAAAATTTCACTTAATGTCATAAAGTAGTCTTGTTTTTTTATTTTGCAGCGAAAAAAAAATTGTTATGATACCATTGATAAAATTGTTATGATGTCTGTATACATTTCCCTACGCAATAACTCTGTCAATTTTTAGTCTATAGACTCGAAATTTGAAATACCGGGTACTGAGATTTGGGAAAATCGATGTGACGGGTGTCAGCCAGAAATTTGGCTGTTAAGGGGTCAAATTTCAACGATTTCACCTTTAAGAACTCTACCAAACTCCTCCGACAATTTTGGGTCTAGACACTTGAAATTTTAGATATAGGTTCCTTGAACCTGGATCTAACTTAATAAAGTGATTTGAGCCCGAAACTATAAATTTTAAGGGGTCATAATAGGGGTCAAATTAAAAAGAAATTGACTGCTTTTTCTTTTTTTCTCAACATACACTTCCAAATACTCGGGCAACGCCGGGCACCCATGCTAGTATATATATAAAGTGAACGTGTCTGTGTGTCTGTCTGTCTGTCTGTCTGTGTGTCTGTCTGTATACATTTCCCTACGCAATAACTCTGTCAATTTTCACTCTACAGACTCGAAATTTCATATACAGCATACTGCGAGTTGGGAAAATCTTTGTAATCCGATTTCAGCCAAAAATATGGCTGTTAAGGGGTAAAAGTTCAACGATTGGACCTTTGAGAACTCTACCAAACTCCTCCCACAATTTTGGGTCTACATATTTGAAATTTTAGATATAGGATCTTTGGACATGGATTTAACTTAATAACTTTATTTGAGCCCAAAACAATAAATTTTAAGGGATCATACCGGGTACTGAGATTTGGGAAAATCGATGTGACGGGTGTCAGCCAGAAATTTGGCTGTTAAGGGGTCAAATTTCTGTCTGTGTGTCTGTATACATTGACCTTTTTTTTCTCAGCATACACCTCCAAAAACGGCGGGAACCCATGCTATTGTGTACATATATATATATATATATATATATATATATATATATATATATATATATATAGAGAGAGAGAGAGAGAGAGAGAGAGAGATAGTAAGTTAGAAAAATATACATGGCAATTAAGCTACGTTTCTTTTTTCTTTTTCTTTTTTGCTCAGCATACACCTCCAAAGACACCCGTGCAACGCCGGGAACCCATGCTAGTATATATATATATATATATATATATATATATATATATATATATATATATATAGAGAGAGAGAGAGAGAGAGAGAGAGAGAGAGAGAGAGAGAGAGATAGAGAGAGAGAGGTAGATAGATAGATAGATAGATAGATAGATAGTTAGAAAAATATACATGGCAATTAAGCTACACAGAATATTCCGAATATTCTGAAGAATCCTATACGAGGGGCGTGCAATAAGTAATGCCCCAGGCCCACTTCCAGTTGTCTGATCTTGCTGAAATTTTGCATGTGCAATTAATTATATCTCTACGGGTTATATGGCTAATTACAGCTATGAACTAAATGTGGTTTCTGTTTTACAGGTGTTTGAACTGAGTCAGCCTGTTTAATGTAAAGCAGTGATTCGGTTTTTGTATTTGAAGAGACTTTTGATGAAATGAAAGAAACTCATGGTGATAATACCCCATCATATGACCTTGTAAAACGCTGGCATCGTGAATTCAAACATGGCTGGAAGTCTGTGGAAACAGCGTCCATACCTGGTCCCCCCTTCTGCCATTGATGAGGCATCTGTCCGTCAAGTTGAGGCTATCATTTTGGAAGATCGACGCATTACTATTCGCCAAATAGCCCAAGATGTCAAGATTAGTACAGGGTCTGTGGAAACTATCATTCATGACCATTTGCATATGCATAAAGTGTCTGCCAAATGGATTCTCGGGATGCTCACACCATTCCAGAAGCGAGAACCCGTCGAGTGCTCGAGGATGAATTTGGAGATGTGCCAAGAAGATGAGTAAAGTTTTTCAAAAGACTGATTTCACAGGATGAAACCTGGGTCCATCACTATGATCTAGAGACCAAAACCCAGTCAATGCAGTGGAAGTACTTGGACTCACCACCTCCAAAGAAGGCAAGGGTGCAGCCCTCCGCTGGCAAGGTAATGCTCACAGTCTTCTGGGACCAGGACGGAGTAGTGATGACAGATTTCCTGGCAAAGGGTACCACAATTACAGGAGCCTATTATGCTTCGCTTTTGAGGAAATTAAGGGAAGCTATCAAAATCAAGAGGCGGGGCAAGATCAGCAAAGGTACCCTCCTCCTGCAGGACAACGCTCCGGTCCACAACTCATATGTCGCCAAATCATAAGCACGGGCGTGTGGTTATGAAATCCTCCCCATCCTCCCTACTCTCCTGACCTTGCACCCTCTGACTTTCACCTCTTCCCAGCCATGAAGTTGTTTTTGAAAGGAAAGCGTTTCCCAGATGATGCAGCCTTGATTTCTGAAGCCAG